>NW_026865539.1:0-69707 GCF_026571515.1 Ruditapes philippinarum | reverse complement strand
CACTTTATTTTCTAATCTATTTATATCCTAGAAATTCTATTTTTATCATAAAAATTCTATTTATATCCTATATAATCAGTTCAATGAAATTTTAGCTTGCAATGTTTAGCCTTCTTCAGAAAAAATTGACGTTTATAAAATAACAAAATGTCACATCATTTTATTTATAGCCTAGAAACTCTATTTTTATCATCCCAGATATTGAAATGTTTTGCTTTCAATAATATTCAAATAAATATTAAATTTATAACCTCAAAAGTCTACTTATACCTGAATTTATGATATAATTTTTATTTTTATCCTAAAATTCAATTTTATTTTTAGAAATTCCATTTTCATCCTAAAATCTATACAGTCATGTATTTATATCAAATACATTTATAGCTGCATCATAAAAACATTATGGGTATTCATAATAAATCATCACCTCAGTGTAATAACTGATTACCTCCTATTAAATTAACAAAAAACTTTTTCTGTTATTGCACTAAGGTGGTTTAATATATACTTTTAATGAAAATCTAAATTCAATCATAATTTCCTGAAACTATAGTTTAACTAAATAGACAACTGAAGAAAAAAAAGACCTAACAAAATAATTACTTTCACATCAAATTACTTTATAGCATTTACAGGGAATAATCCTATATATTTATCATTCTTCTATTATAATACATGCATCAGTGTTAATCTATACCATTTATACTAAGATATCAACACATATTTACATACTGTATTGTTTCCAATAAACAACCCATCCAGTAAGGAACTTGTATCTAATCAGCGTCCCTGGAAAAAGTCCCTGAAGAAAATCTAGCATTAAAAGATAGCATTTTTTTCTCTCAGTAAATGAAAAGTTATCTTAAATCCAAATTAAAGATCTGTTTTATTAAACCAGAGTATTAAACATCAGGCATGGCTGTCTTGAAACATAAAATCAAGACATATAGCCAACAAAACTTATCATTTTAACATCACACACACATCAATGCATATTTTACTGATTTTTACGCCCATGTAAACACATTTTTGGACAAAAACTGGTCAATCAGTCAACATAAACAGGTTTCCTTGATAATGTACCAGTAATTACCAATTTCTTTGCAAGTGACTGTCTCCTTAATTCACATGATTTCTGAATGGTATGAGACCAAGCAATGAGTTACACTTGATGACTCAAATCAAAAGATGGAGAGAAATTTCTCCTAGCCCAAGGATCAAACCAGACTGAGCTAGTCAGTAGATATTTATGACAAATGTATCTAAAATAAACAGCTTTCCTGTAATATGGTATATAACGTACATGTATCTCTTCCTGCCCTTTAGAAAAATTGCTTATTCTTCAAAGGGAGCTTATTGGAAACATTACGGTTTGTTTTTTTTATACAAAGTTTTAGAAATATTTTTTTTAAACATTTCTACAGGAATTTTGACTGTTATGTATACCCCTTATTTTGCTACTAAAATTACTAATTATATATAATCTAATCATCTAGACACAGAACTATTTGTGAAAGATATATCTGATGAGGCTACAGTTGACCTTGGTGAAAGGTCATTCCTCCCATGATTCTCTAGTGGCTGTGGAGAGCTCCTAAAGGGAGACAAATCTCGTGGTAATTCTTGTGGAGAAGATCTATTAAAGGGAGACAAATCTCGTGATAACTCCTGAGGAGAAGATCTATTGAAGGGAGACAAATCTCTGTGACTTTCAGTTGGCTGTGGAGATTTCCTATCAAAGGGAGACGACTCTCTGTGCAGCTCATGCAAAGCTTCAGATTCTTCAGATTGAGGCTGGTATCTGTTATCTCCCCTAATTGGACTAGCACTTCTTATATGGAAGTCCATTTTGAGATGGTTTTGAAGGGCATGTTTCAGCAAACCGGTGGATTTGGCAACAGAGTGCTGGCAAGATTTCGCCTTATGAAGGTAGTGAGTGTTGTTGGTGTCATGGGCAAAGTCTCGAAGAGTCTTGCACATCTGAACACATCCAGAAACAATATTCATACATGGACCTGAAAAATAATAATAATAATAATAAAGAGAAATACACTGTGTGTCCTGACATTAAAACTATCGCAATTTCACTCCTTTTATAAAATCTTTTGACAAATACGAATGTGGCTCCCAGCTTTGCGGTATTCAAATGCCCCGCGCTTTAAATATGGGAACGAACATATTACTGAATGGCTCTGACTATAGCCAGACTGGTTCTCAAGTTCAAAGCCATACACATTTGAATACCCAAAACTGGGGGTCACATTTGAATTTGTCGTCAATATAAACGACCCTTGGCAATTTCTACTACGCTTTACAAGCATATTCTTTTTCAGGTTATTGATCGGGCAACAATTTAACGCAAAGTCAATGAATACAACCTTTAATCTAATGATTTTAAAACCAAAAGTGGTCATCTTTTAGACATGGGCAATGTCCTAACAAAGTGACATAAACCACTTCCGTAACATACTTATGTATCATTGACCGAACAAGGATTACAAGATAAACAGACAGACAGACAGATGGACAAAACATCAAAATATGCTCAAGCCTTAAAGTGTGGTCAAAGAAAAATTTCAGCAGATTGAGGATAAAGACCCTTTGTTAATTCCCAAGAAAATGTTTTCTTAAGTTGGGTTTTATGTCACACCAACACTATATAGGTCATATGGTGACTTTTCAGGTTCAATGGTGGAGGAAGTCCATAGTTATTGCTCAAAAACGCATAGCATCATAAAAAATTCCAAAAATGTCTATTGTCCTGCCTTTCAAGCTTTATTCAAAAGCTTATCATATTTTCTTTCAATTTCATGCTCAATCATACACAAAAACTGTCAAACGATGTACTTATCAATTTAAAATAAAATATAAACATCAATCTATTTTTGTCTACCAGCCATACTGGTTAAGCAAGGTGCTTTACAGATTGATTCCAAATTTTTGAACGGAAAAATATATTCGAACACACTGACGGTGCATGGGCAATTATTTCGTTAAAAAAATATTCCGTTAATTTGTTCTGACTCAGTTAAACGCTTGCATTTGAATTAGCCAATCAGATTTCGCGCACTTTACGGCCGCCATTTGTTTATCGGCTGTAAAAGGAATTGAAATACATGAGAGGATTTAATCATGATTTTTCGGATGTGACAGTTTAATTATTTTGACAAAAGGTATTTATTTTTTAGTTTTGTTCATAAATAGGTCAAAAAATATGTAAATACACGCTGTCTTCATTGTTTTTCGTTCCGCCCGATTTTCTGGCGGAACATGCTATGGGTTTTTGAGCAATTTCGATATGACGTTGCTTTGCCCAGAAGCAAAAATATCTCAAAGCGACGTCATATTTATAGGACTACAGATTTGTTTGAAAATGTAAACAGTATTTATTTACATTTTGCAACTTTTAAGACAAATAATTTTCATCTTCAGGTGATAAGCATCAAACATGGTAAGTCTATATTAAAACAATATCAAACTATTTTTAATGAAGGAAAATATTTTTTAATATCTAGGGCAAAAATGTGCTTTTCAAATTTTTCAAGGATTACAACATTAAGAAAGAATATAGAAATAAGTATACCAAAGACAGATTTCTGTATTTCTTGTTCATCATGTGTAAGATCCAGCCCTCGGTCAACAAACTCTTCCTCTGTAGCTAGACATACTAGGGCATGACTTGCTAAAATGTACAACAAATTTACATGCATTACATGTATTTCACACCACATTTGAGCCGCGTCATGACAAAACCAACATTGTGCGTTTGCGACCAGCAAGGATCCAGACCAGCCTGCACATCCGCGCAGTCTGATGATCCATGCTGTTCGCTATCAGTTTCTCTACTTGCTTTATGGTTTGTAAGCAAACAGCATGGATCCTGATCAGACTGTGCGGATGCGCAGGCTGGTCTGGATCCATGCTGGTCGCAAACCCATTATGTTGGTTTTGTCATGACGGGGCTCATTTGTAGTTGGCAGTGATGTTTTTCAAAATTGCCTGTGTTGAAGATCCAGTCCTCTCTTTCAAAGCCCCAACCCTTACCCCCCCAAAGCTGCAGCAATCATTTCCCCCATATTTAGGGTGTGTTGCTAGCTTTTTAGGTGTATGTATTTCAAACTTTTATTAAAATAATCATATTGATTTAATTCATAATTAAATTTAATTGTAAACACTATTGTCACAGTCACCACATGTTGTAAGGTAAAGTCTGATCACATCGTCGGATACCCAGGGCCGAACCATAAACATTTATGTAACATGCTAATCAACCATGGGTATTAGACGATAGTCGGATCAAGATCAGTAATATTGCATGAAAAATTAACTGTTTTAATGACATAGTTATGATGCTATTTCCAAGTTCACACAAATGGTGTTTTAAATGTAGTAATATATTTATATATGCAACTTGATGTTATCACCATCCCTTATAGATGTACATGTACCTTACAGCAAGTCACAAACACGGTATATCAGGATTTTTTCACGAGTATCTAATTTTGGTGTGCACTGAATATTGCGAAAAATGGATTCAATTTAAAATTCTGGGAATTCTCTTGTTTTCTATAACTTGACTCCCTATTTTAAATTTGCTTCTAAGTTACTAGTAAGTCATATACATTTTACATTGTGATACTATTATATATATTAATGTATCAATTACCAATATTCAATATTAGGTTAGTTCGCATTAAAAGTCTAAAGAATCTAAAAAATGCATCAATAATGCTTTAGTAACACATGTTTATTTGTTTGTAAACTGATTGTAGAGACATTGTACAATAAAATATAAGATAATTTACACCTTGCAAATAGATATAGTATACAAACATAGGCAGCTTAACAATAAGCTAGGCAGCTTAACAATAAGCTGAGACAACAGAATAAGTGTGAACAAATCGAAAAATTTGTCTTATGCAAAATTAACCTGATATACTGTATTGATGACAAAATCATAGGTCAAATTCTTCACAAGTTACACTTGAACATCAACATACAACAACACAAGTCATTACCTGCAAGGACCGGCTCACAGAAAGTCACTACTCGTGAATGATGTCTCGCTGACCTATCACTCTTGTACGATTTAATACTGGCAATCAAACTCCCAGCTGCGCATGTGACACTTTTGATTCCTAATTTGAACTGATCCCTAGTTGCCGTGTCTGATGCCGACTCGCTCGCGCCACGGCAATTATCTGTCAATACTGATATGTATTTTGATATATTAGAACATATATCCATAATAAAAGTAGCAGTCAGTTCGTCAAGACGAGCCCGTTTTAACTGGACGCAACTTAATCTAATCTCTAAACCTGCGTATGAGGCTGCATATTTATCGACTAACACGTCTTCAGTGCTATCGATTTTCCTGCACCTAGATACTGGAAACTAACAAAATAACATAACTCGATTAGTACTGTCACAGCATCTGATAGCCGGTATAACATATCACACATAACCTTCCAGCGCGACTTCATGTCACTCATCATTTTCGTTATATCCGTTACAATCTCCATGACGATACTCAGCGAGGAGTTGATCTGTTCCTTGGCGGAGGCCAGCGAGATTTTCACTCCATTTGTATTCTCTGTTTTGATTGGACGGAATTGTCCTGAGAGAAGAAGTAGCTCAGCAACGGTATGTATTTTGACCTGCGTGTGTTCGCAGTGACGTACAACTGCATGTGAGTGATGAGATGACATACCAACCTTCATTTGTGTTTAAAACTTTGTATTACAAATAATTATGTAAATGGTATAACGTTAGTTATGTAAATGGTATAACATTTTATGAGCTGTTTTCTTTTTTAATTTCATATGTAGAAATGTCAGCACCTACATATGTAGTTAGTCAAATCCTTTTGTCTTACATCTGCAAATCGCCACATCTGTAGAGTCAACTCAACTAATTTCAACATAGCACAACAAAAAAGATCACATAGTATAGGGAACAAGGTCAAATCTTATAATCACATAAAATACCCCAATATTATAGTTTATACTTTCCATATAATGATTCCTTGCATTGAAAAACCTCAATCGTAAACCCAAAACCCCTGTTGTGCTGTATTTTTTCAGATTAGCAAATGTTTCATCCCAAATAATTATGTTCATCTAAATAATCGCCATGTAAACATAAAATCTAAACTTTTCAGAAACCGAAACTTAGCAATTGCCTCTGGTGATAAGATACTTTCAGAAGTAACGTTGGCAGTTCTTCTGTCCTTTACTTATACAGTAATCTCCACACAATACAGACCCTCTCATGTTCCCATCTGTTCCTCTAAACGCAAACCAATGAGTGCACAAGCTGCTATAACAGATAGCAATCCATCTGAAACAGAAAAAAAAAAGAAAAATATAGAATGATTTTCTCAATTTATGCCTAAAAGAGGCCTTGCAATACACTACATGTAACTGAAAATGAAAGCCACCGTTTAACAATACCTTGTTTAGACATTTTAACATGCAGGGTCTACACATTGTAGATCTTTTTGTTGCAGGTGTGAATCTTATTTATAGAGATGAGATATTGCTCATACATAAAAGACACATAGTTGGACCACAGGGACTCCAAACAGTAATGGAGTATGCCTTATTCTCATCAATTTGTGACTGCTCTAAGTGTCTGGTTTACACACTCTTGCAATGACATACATCATCTGGAAACTACACAAGTGTATGCTGACACTTGATTTGACAATTTTATCATATCAAAATGTATATCAAATGTTGAACCGGTGTAATCTGCTTTCCCTACAGTCCATTTGATGGCCTAAAAACATCAAATATTGAATGTAAATGAAATAAATTTGTCAAACTCACTTATAATCTAGCCAAAAAAAAAAATGTTCTTATTTTGACATAAAAATTCATGCAAGATTTTGAAACGTATATTGACAAGATCTGACGGAAAATAAGCTAGTATTTAGTGGTGTTAACATCCATATGACGTAATAGGATGAATCAGATTTTATTTCAATGAGTAAGCCTCCAGCTGGGAAAATTGGTTGTAGTTGACATGTTTCGATGCTCTGTTCTTTAAAAGGTTGTTTAAAAAAGTAACTTAAAGATTTTGAACTGTTTTAGTTTTTGAATTTACAAATGCACAAATTCATTTGCATTAGTATGTTTGATAATATGTTGGCACAGTTGCAATATTTCAAAATATGAGTAGAAAAGCATAGTGTAAAAAGTAATTCTAGAATTCTATGTATACCCTAACTTTGTATTATCGGTGCAACTCTATTACCGACGTACTCTCAGTATTTTGTCATATGCGGTCATGCATACATTGATATTAAAAATCTTTAACCTCATTCAATAAAAAATGTAATGATTAGTTGAATTTGTACTGCTTTAGACAGAATATTGATTATTAAATTCATCCATGAAATTCAATGCAGACATATAGGAAAAGTTAAGTACGCCGATAATACAGAGTCCCATGCTAATTTATTGCTATACAAATAGTATTATATATAATATATTGTTTAAACAGTACATTTTTTCAGGAATTACTGTTTTACAACACTGTGTAGAGACCCTGCAAGTACGGCTTGGGTGAGTACATGTATCTGCGTACTCCAATAAAACACAAATCAAAATGAAAAATCAAGTATGAATATCCATCAGTCAGTGGTGTTTTGATTTGTGAATCACAAGTACTGAATCCATACACCTAGCTGGAAGTTGGACTAGGAATTAGTAGAAAGATACACATCAGATCAATAAAATTATGATATTTCTTAACAAATAGACCACAGCGGCTGGCCCATAAATAAGTCATAACAATACCAAGAGACATTTCGGATAGTCACCTCTTGTCCGGGTACTGTATACACTATTATTCTAAGTCATGCGTAATATACCTTGTAGATGCCTACATATTTATAAGTGGCAAACCATTGAAATATGACAAGATTAACAACGTGCAATGCATAGTTTAAACCACATTTATGGTTTAGTCATGAAAAAAATCTCACGGAAGAAAATACACACCTGTCAGATTTTCGCAAGCACCTGCTATGGCGCGGTCTAAAACGCGACAGAAAGAACCTAATGTAGACATCGGCTCATTCATGTAATACAACGAAAAATAGTCAAATAATAATCGATTGAGCATTGTAAATACACACGTTGGGCCATTACGGAAACAACAACAGATTTCTGCCCACTAACTATCTGAAGTTTTCCACAGTTTTCCGTTAAAAAAAAACATCAACAACAACAACAACAACAAAAAAACTGCAGTGGTCTTTTATTAATTTATTTTTAATTTTCACAAGATAAATTTATACGGTGTATGTACATTTTTAAAATGCCGCATCAACGTTAAAGTTGTTTAAGTGCCGTTAGAGAGAAAGGATATATTACTGTATATCCATATTTATCTATCACAATTATAATCTTTACAGTTTATGTATAAAGTGGAAGAAAATATTTGTCTATAAAAGCTGGATATACGATAACTTATCGTATGTCCCAGATAAAAGAGAGAAAATAAGAACCCCTAAAAGAAATCCCAAAACGAAAAAATGAAAGAAGATGCAGGCACGGTTTGATGGCTGATTAAGTTACTGTCCACTTCCCTAGCACGGTTTAAGCAGAATTCATCATTTAAACATGAAATGGTAACATTTGAATTTAGAAAACATCGGCAGAACTGTTCCATGGAACCTTCAATGTGACACGTTAGTGCCATTCCATGAAATGCGGCGTATGGTCCCCAATTAAAAAAAAAACGTGTGCCCTAAACGAGAAAACAATAATATCTCTCATTGAATGTACGGGCCGACTTTTTACAGTCTCCACACGGCACAAACAACACTGATGTGGCGATAAAATAGAGATAATAAGAATCACTAAAGAAAACGGTGGGGGGAAATCCCGGGATCCGGGATAGTATTAGATATATACAGTAGGGAAAACTAATAAACTATATTTTTGTTGGTTTTTCCCGTAATGAAAGGCGATTAAACGTTAACTTTTTGTTTTTATTGTATTTAATGACCGGTAATTATTTTTACTTAAGATATAAATATATTTAATATACTTAAAATGCGGAAATCACAATACTTATATGTCACGGTTCAGAACTGTTCACTATGTAGGGGAGAAGATGTGTAAGCGGCCGGATAGCTCAGTCGGTAGAGCCGCGGAACGGTATTCCGAGGGTCCCGGGTTCGAGTCCCGGTCAGGCTGCACATTTTCCTCACCCTGTGACATTTGGCGCCCAACGGGGGACCGTGACTGAATACAGCTCAGAGTTTAATTCACATTGCTCTGTAACTCTGTGAAATTCGAGGACGAATTTCAAAATAGCAGGGGAGTATGTCACGGTTCAGAACTGTTCACTATGTAGGGAGAAGATGTGTAAGCGGCCGGATAGCTCAGTCGGTAGAGCCGCGGAACGGTATTCCGAGGTCCCGGTTCGAGTCCCGGTCAGGCTGCACATTTTCCTCACCCTGTGACATATATTTGCCTAATATTATTTTTAGAAAATATCATAAGATATACTTAACATCAGTTATAACCAAAAACACTCTTGACATGTATGACACGTAGCATTCACACTTCGTTTCACCAGACAGATGTCTCTACTCTAATATTGTAAAAGGGCACGTGTCATCTTAGTCAAATATCTCGAAATCATCGCAACAATAAAACCAACTCCGTCAGGAAAAAAATAAACACAATTCTTCTTTACAATTCCTTGTAGAAATCTGACATAACATTGCACATCTCTGTAAAAATGCAGGGGTTAGATCTAATCGATAATTTACCAATGACACCTGCATTACTGTTATATGAAAATACATGTATATTTAATACATTTAAAAATACATGTATAAAATGCATGTATATTTCAATAAATGATTTTTTTTACCAATTGGCATTTACTTTTTCTTATTACTCATTATTATTATGTGTTTATATTAAACTTCTATCATAAAAAAACAAAGTGTTGTCCCCAGACATTTGTTGTACAGTATTGTACGTATGTATGCGCGAAAATCATTAAATTACAAAAATATATCATAGCCATCAAGACTAAAAAAGTAAATAAACAACATTAAACCTGTCAGCATTTCATATCACAAGCATATCCTTGACAAAAGGCATGGGATAATCGATAATTTATCGATCACACCGATAGCAGGTGGTCAATTCCCGTGATTACTCTATGTTTAATACGATCCCGGATCCGGGCTTTTCTATAGGCGATCCCGGGATTCCCCCCCCCCCCCCCCCCCCCCAAAAGAAAACTCAAAAAACGACTTTGAATATGTTGCAATAACCTTTAACAGTAGAGCATATCATGTAGATTCTTATTCTCACGTGGGAAAGTCTAGATATACATTATTTTGTTAAGCTGTTATGTTTTGTTCACTAAAATTGAAAAACAAGTCATGGGAGCGACCAAACTACAACAATAAGGGTTTTTTTTTTCACAGCTAATAATTCTTTGTTAAATGACTGCTCTTTACTGTTTGGTTATCAGGTTGAATAAATGCACGCATTCAGGCATGCTTTTCAATGTTCAATGTTATCATTCATTATAATTATTGTGGATTAAATTTAAAAGTTTCAAAGGTGTGCAATTAAATTTACAAGAACAGCTTAACAAAATACATGTACATGTATATCTAGAATATATGTATTTATCAAAAATATTTAGCAATTATAGATTAAAAACTTTTTTAATCTTTTTTTTTATTAAAAATATGAACTAAATTTTAAAGCAAACTATATATCGTCTGCAAAATGTTAATTTGGTATAATAAAGTATACATGTAGTTTTGAAAATCTATTTTGGGTCCGAATTATTCAATTTAGGGACAATATTGATCGATTTTGTGGACGTAATGACCAACTAGAAATAATGTTAGGCCGGGTTGGCCAACTTTAGGAACTGATCGACCAATGTTGGGGCCGACTGACTTGAGACCGGGTTAACTTGGGCCGGATTGACTGCAATGTCATGTTAGATTTACACCAAGAAACTTTCTTGTTGAGAGGCCCAAATATGGTGGCTGGTTCGGAACCCTTTTGCAATTGTGCGTGGTGTTGTCGCTAGCGAAAGCACGACAAAGCGCCAAACGGCGCATTGTCGGACTTTCGTCTTGTCTCCCTGTCGCTAACGATGTACGCCAAATGGCGCGTTGTCGTGCGCGTGTTGTCGCGATGTCACATTGTCGCTCGGCTCAAATCGAAGGTTTGGCGACAGGGCCAAGTGACAGGGCGACACTGTGACAACGCGCCGTTTGGCGTGCTTTGGTAGAGACAGGACGAAAAGACGACACTGGTGCGACAAACGCGCCGTAAAAACGCAATATACTGATGGCTATTTTATATAATATGTACATACATTTACGTGAAAAACAAAACGCCATCATTTGGAGCAAAAAACTTTGTGTGATTCTGTTTTGCGAATGAGCACATTAAGTACATTTTGTATATCAAGTGTTTATATATGCAAAATGTAAAAGACTCCCTTTTAGTGATGATTTTGCAAATGAGCAATTTCACTTGTTAGGAGGTTCTCTACAGCAATAAAGAGCACACAGCTCTAACCAAAATAAAATTAAATTTTAAAAAATGGTCGTTTTTTAACGGTTACTTGTTCTTTCTCGTTATAAGATGCATACATTTTTGCTAAAACATGATTTTCTGTTGCTTTAGTTACCACGCAGAAATATCGCCAGTTCAAAATGCGACCAGGCTACTCCAAAAACACACGGACATTTTGCTTTCTTTAGGGCTTTAGGGCTTGAATTGCTGTAAAGAAGACCTACCAAACTAATGGAAAAACGAATCCGCAACGGTATCAGAGAAATGCTATTTTAACGGTTTGCCCGAGAAAATGGTGTTTTTTTTTTCGAAGGTTTATACTATTATATTCAGAAAGAACAAATCGCCGGTCCAATAAAAACCATGCCATGCGGAAATCTCTCGTGCATCTTTGGCAGCACACCACACTAATTGAAGCCGCAGCTTCGAATGGCCAGGATTTCATGGATATAGTGACTTATGTGGATTTAAATGACTGGTTGTCTTTAAACACACCGTACAATCAAATGGGCAGACAGCTGTTCCAGCGTCCACAGCTGTACCAGTATATACATGTCGGCGCGGGGAATACAATTGACGTACGGTAAGTATTCGTCTATTTTTAACATATCCCAACTGTATTCGAGTAAATCAATGTTATGGATTCATAGTCAACATCCAAAGGAGCATGCTAACAAATTCCTGGCCCTGTGCAAGCTTTACTTCACATGAATTTTGACTAAAAATAACCACACTATCCGATGAGATGCGGTATTTTTAGTTTGAAGTCACAAAAACTTATATTTTCTCATGATAATTAATCCTTTTTTCATACGATTCGTTAACGTCAACATTTCGTCATTAAACATTCCAAACCATACCTTCAAAAAAGCTTTTCTGTTAAAGTTATAAGGTATTTAAGTTTGTGTGTCATCAAAATTTTAGTAACGTTATCAGCTGTTCGCCTCTTTTTAATGATAACATCGACAGCAATTTATCGGCAAGAACGAATAACGCTGAAAACTGTTCAAAGAAACAATTACTAGTACATGTATTTACAACAGCGCTTTTGTCCTACAGTAACTAGGAAAGAGTAAAACTTTTTTGTTAATTAAAATTATCACTTTATTCATGATACTTTCTAATTATATTCTTTTTATTATTACTTTCTATTATTTGTTATATCTTAGGTTAGAGACCTTGATCTCCATTTACCGCACTGTATTTCAATATAAAACGGTAGCAAAACCTATTAAAGGGACTCCACTAAGGTTTTTTGACATGACGGGACTGGAAATAATTTTTTGAGATTATTTCTCCATTTGATGAAGATCTATACTAATAACTTATATGCAAAATTTCCGATCATTAGCTTGCTCCGTCCAGAATATTATAAAAGTGAAAAAAATGACCCAAAATTGAAAAGAGTTTAAACGCTTTTCACTCAAATCGGACTGAGAATAGCACAAACATATGATTTTCAATGTATTTCTCCTATATTTCTTGGTTATATTTTTTTTAATATTTATGTTTTAGTGCTCATGTTTTTTATGTGAAAAAATAAAATTTCATGTTTTTGGGCTTATAAACCTCAGTGGAGTTCCTGTAATAAGTTTATGAAATGTTTAAGTCAAAAGGCAAAGGCAAATTTAACGCTTAACCCTTTCCCCCATGAGCATATTGTGAAAAATGGCCGGTTTCACTGAAAAGCCTCCTGTTACAAGTTCAAACTGCTATGAAACTATGAAAAATGTTTCAATACTAATCAAACTTGGCACAAATGTTGACTGGACCATTGCTTTTGTAACGACATGCTCAGTCTTAAATTTCCTGTTACCATGACAACGAGGGGTCATCTCAAAATTGCCAAAAATCACTATTTTGCCTCGATTTTTTCCATCAAAATTTATTTCAAAGTGCTGCAACTTCTCAAGGGATTGAGATAGAGTCAAAGGCTTTTCAGCGTTGGTTACACGTTACATTATGATCAACCTGGGGTCATTTTAGCCTCTCACAAGTCCAAAATTTTCTTGGCGATGAGGGGGACTCAGCCCCCTTCAAACCCCCTAAAAGAAGGGGGCACATCCCCCTTCTGGCAACCCCCTAATGTATCTTTTGGATGGGGGCTCATTTTTTTAAGCAACATTTCTCAAACGAAAACATGTGTTGGGGGCCCAAATAGGACATTTTTTCACTATTTTAGGCCTATAAAGGGGGGGGGGGTCGAAAGTGCGTTGTTTCGCGTATATTTGAGGTAAGGGGTTAATATTCAGTCTTGTAAATGAAGGCATCCATCAAGTGTTATTATGAATAATTCATATAATGGACAAGTCCTATGCAGTGAATGGCTGTGTAACCCAAATTATGAAAATGCATGGAAAAACATGTTGTTATTTATCCTTGAAATCTGTTTTAATGTATAGTGCAATAGAAATAATGTACAATTCTTAAAAATTATACAAATTTTTATTTTTTAAATAAATCATTTCACATGGCAGACATCTCGGGTTACACATCCATTTACTGCATGGGACATGTCTACTATATGCCATTATTTATAATAACACTTGACGGGTTTAGTTATAATTGTTGTAGTTTTAGCAAGGCACCTGGTTAAGGTTTGATTTAATGATTGATTTTGTATGAGAATTGAGACCTCATTGTTGTCATTATTTATTACTATAAATCTGTTGGGGCTAGACTGTGCATCAGTCTGTGAGATTTTAGTGTGGTAACTCTGTCAACAGGTACCTGCATAAATTAATGGACAGGAGGCCTGCAATTGTTGTGTTTAGGGAACTCAATCATTGGTTACCATCATAAATATTCCAGGAATCAGTCTGTTTGTTTCTGGTACAGTTACTTGATCAACACTTGTCGTCATAAATATAGAAGGCTTAAATTTGTCAATTAACACTATGGTAACCTCCAAATATGGAGAGACAAGGTATTTCATATAAATACTGGGACAAGATTTTCTGGGGGCAGTCTAGATTGAAGATTGAAGAACGAGATTCAAAATGCAAGAGTAAGATTGTAAGAGCTAGAGTTGGGATAGGGATTTTTGAGAGTTAATTATACAGTGACTTATCAACCATGTGTGAGGAAGAAAAACTTTGTAACTTTAATTATTAATTGTAGAGTAGAATTTTAGAACATCTTCAACAAATAAACAGTGAAATGAAATTAAGAACAGTTATTGTGTATTTTTATGTGGAATTATGGAAGTAGTAGAAATTATAAATTACAAGAGAGAAGAATTTATAACACTGGTGGCAGCGAAAGGGATTTTTGGACTTTAACACGTTTAGAAAAGATTTTAAAGTGACTATCTGAAGAGACATTTATTTGAACTGTACATTATAAAATTAATAAAATGGGACCAAAGAAACAAACCGGTGCAGCTTCAATTATTGTGGAAGAACAATTCGGTGATAATGTTTTATCAAAAACTCAGTTATTACATGAAAAACTGAAAATTGCACAAGAAGAAAACAGAAAATTAGAAGTAGCTATTAGAAAAACAGAGCAAGAAGCCATGTTACAGAGAGATAAAATTGTGAATCATTATCTACAGAGGATTAATGACATAGATGGATTATTAATTATAGTTGATTAATAGGATAAGACTTTAAATAAAAAATATGTATTTATTTATTGCTCGATTGGAATTAAATTAGGATTAATGAAAAAAAGAAATTGTGGAGAATGTGCCATTAAGATTTGTGAAAATTATAACAGGTCAAAGGTATCAATTCAAGTAAATTCAGACATTGTTAAACCTGGTAAGGTAATAAATCTTGGAACAATTAACTCATCATTAGGCATCTCCTGCATTTTGGAAAATAAATAGCCAGCAGATAAAGTGTTTATGGGAAGTGTGCTAGTATCCCATAGGGAAGTTCGAGGCAATTCAATTCCCATTAGATTAGTTAACTTTTGATAGAAATGTAAAATTGACCAAGGGGTCATTATTTGGATATTTGCATGAATGAAATCAATTAGATTTATTGAAAGAGAAAGTGAAAATTGATGACTGCAAATTATCTAGTAAAATATATGATAATATTAAATATGATTTCACTAAATGGAGCAGTAAGTTAAAAGGGATCATCAGGAAGCGAAATTTAAGTTAATGTTGTGAAGCCTTTTACGTTTGCAATTAAGTCTTTAATCAAACTTAAAGACTGTACTGTGCAACTGGGAGAGAACTTTTGGTTGTCGTTACTTTTATCACTCAGTATAGACCCTACCTTTTAGAAAGAGAATTTCTTTTAAGGACATATTGTTCAAGTCTGCGATGTTAAATGTTGTTCAAGTCGCCGACAGGTCAAATGGCTCGCTTTTTAGAAGTTTTGTCACAGTTAAATTTTAGGATTGAACATAGAAGTGGGAGAAAACAAGCAAATCTTGACAGTCTCTCTAGAATGTCATGTGAACAAGAAGAGTGTAGTTGTTATGATGGAAAAACAATTTTGGAAGAATTACCTTGCAAAGGATGTGTAACCTGTATGAAGAAACATGAGTCTTGGTCAGATTTTGCCGAATTTGATAATGTTGTTCCCTTGTTCGATGAGAACATAGGTAAAGGGAAAAGTATCAAACCTGTTGTGTTAGGAGTGAAACCTCAAAATGACTGTGATGTTTTCTTGTTAATGCAGCTACAAGTTATGAGATTATTGAGTTGTTTAAGATCACTTTTCCATGGAATGAATAGGACAAGGAAGTATTTTCGATATCACATTGGTCGACTTCATTTCTGTGAAAGTCTACATTCGCATGGTCGAAGAAGTGGAATCAATCTCAACATCAGTGTAAATAATACACAAGTGGTTGACAAAGACGTAAATTCCATACTAGGTGGCGAAGTTGTTTCATCAGAAAATGAAGCTCAGGCATCTAACTTGGGTTGTCTTAAGCGGTTCAACACTATTAATTATTCACCAGTCAGAATGGCAAAATTAAAGAGAGCAGACCTTGATTTAGGTGTTGGGACATCATGGGTTACTGGAAGCAAACAAGTGGTTGACAAGGACGTAAATTCCATATTAGGTGGCGAAGTTGTTTCATCAGTAAATGAAGCTCAGGCATCTTACTTGGGTTGTCTTATGCAGTTCAACACTACTTGTTATTCACCTGTCAGAATTGCAAAACTACAAAGAGCAGACCCAGATTTAGAAGTTGTTATAACATGGGTTATTGAAAACAAACGACCCTCCAGGGACAAGGTAGCTAGATATTCTCCAAATATAAGGAACTACTGGTTCAACTATGACTTGCTAGTGATGAAAGATGGAGTGCTGTTTACAAAATGTAACAGTATTCTCAACACAAGAGGGGAAGCTTTGCTTCTCATTGTGCCAAAGGTTTTACAAAAAGAGATTTTGGTATCTACACATTACTCAGTTACAGGCTCTAATTTGGGAATTACAAAAACTTTGTCAAAAATAAAATGCAAGTTTTATTGGTTTAAGCTAAGATACAGTGTTGAAATTCATATAAAGCAATGCAAGAAGTGTTCATTTCTAAATGCACTGTTGGTCACAGTATGGGCAGGGTTAGCACTGATAACAAGGAGAGATAATGGCCATGTGGAAATCATGCATCATGATAGTTTGAAACATTATCGTGGAAATTAAATGACAAATTGGCAATCAAACATGGCTAGGATCAACAAGAATAACAATAAATTACAAATCAAAGAAACTAAGACAATGCAGAAGATGACATCTGAATCAGATTTTCAACAAGTAAGAAGAGGTAAAAGGAATAGGACTCAACACATACCATACCAGCACAGAACATAAAGATAATAAAGAATCATCATGTAAAATATCTTTCAATAAGTTTTGATTTCAAAGGAGTACATGTTGGGTATATAAGGGTACTCTGAGGTTTTGCAGTCATTTCAGAGTTTTTGGCCATTCAGAATTGTGTAGGGAATTAATATTGGAATAATATGACAGTGTAAAGAAAACAGTGAAAAAAGAGGAATTTTAAACGTTGTTCTTACAAAAATATATATTGGATATAAAACGCAATCGGAATTAATTTGTGATTCGTTCAAATTGGAATATTAATTTGTTATTCATTTCAAAATTGGAATATTAATTTGTGATTCATTCTGAATTGGAATATTAACTTGTGATTCTTTTCAATTGGAATATTATTGTGTGATTCTGGTTTAAATTGGATTTTAAAGTGTTTTATTTTCAGTTTAACAATCAGTGCCATTTTCTAATTTCAATTATGATATATATAATTATTAAGTTTAATATTTTGGCACTTAGGACTCTATGGTAGAGACGACTACCAAACAAATCTTATATTCAGTTTGTGCCTTTTAAGAATTCTTACACATTTGTTAAAATTTATTAAGAAATAAATAGGCACCAGGACTTTGTGTGCAAGAAATAGACAATGTGTGAAAGATTGAATTAGGATATATTATTGTGAAATAGAAAAAAAAGGACAACAGAACAATAATATTATATAATTGAGTGACAAAATAAGTTTCATTTTGATATTAAAACACGGTGTTAAAAGTTGAATAACTGTTTGAGAACTCTAATTAGTTTGTTTTGAGTAATCAATGTATAATTGTAGTCAGAAAAAAAATTGTCGTTAACAGAAGTAACATTTCTGTAGATTTAGTATTTTCTTAGAATTTCGTATTTGAATAATGCTTATTTTAGTTACTGCAGTGTTTATATGTTAATTGAGAATGTTTTATTGTTAAACTTCTATTCATTTTGGGAGTAAGATTGGTTGAATAGTCACTGATTTTTGTTTCATTTCTATATTTTTGTTTGGTGTTGTTAACTTAATTGGGACAATTAAGCTTTTTAAGGTTGGGGGAGTGTTGTAGTTTTAGCAAGGCACCTGGTTAAGGTTTGATTTAATGATTGATTTTGTATGAGAATTGAGACCTCATTGTTGTCATTATTTATTACTATAAATCTGTTGGGGCTAGACTGTGCATCAGTCTGTGAGATTTTAGTGTGGTAACTCTGTCAACAGGTACCTGCATAAATTAATGGACAGGAGGCCTGCAATTGTTGTGTTTAGGGAACTCAATCATTGGTTACCATCATAAATATTCCAGGAATCAGTCTGTTTGTTTCTGGTACAGTTACTTGATCAACACTTGTCGTCATAAATATAGAAGGCTTAAATTTGTCAATTAACACTATGGTAACCTCCAAATATGGAGAGACAAGGTATTTCATATAAATACTGGGACAAGATTTTCTGGGGGCAGTCTAGATTGAAGATTGAAGAACGAGATTCAAAATGCAAGAGTAAGATTGTAAGAGCTAGAGTTGGGATAGGGATTTTTGAGAGTTAATTATACAGTGACTTATCAACCATGTGTGAGGAAGAAAAACTTTGTAACTTTAATTATTAATTGTATATAGAGTAGAAATTTAGAACATTTTCAACAAATAAACAGTGAAATGAAATTAAGAACAGTTATTGTGTATTATTATGTGGAATGATGGAAGTAGTAGAAATTATAAATTACAAGAGAGAAGAATTTATAACATAATACAGAGTATTCGTATTAAGCGTTAAATTTGCCTTTACTTTCTTTGAATTTAACATTTCAGAAACATATTAATAGATCTTGCTACCTTTTTATATAATAATAATAATAATAATAATAATAATAATAATAATAATAATAATAAAAATAATATCTTTATTTAAAGAAGTTTATACATTGTTAACATACAATAACAATCATATATATCTTATTTCCAATGTGGCCTTCTGAAATAGAAAACAACAACAACAACAACAGGACATGCATAGGAAGAAAAATGAATGTATAATATGTAATTTTTAGAATATTACAACTCATATACTTTCTACAGACAATTTGTTTTAACATATACGTATATTGCACCATCCGTTCGTTTGTTCATTCGTTCGTTCATTTATTAATTAATTCAATCATTCATTCATTCATTCATTCACTCACTCATTCATTCATATGAACAATATCAATATTGAAATACAGTGCGGTTAATGGAGATATAGGCCTCTCAGCTAAGATACAACAAATGATAGAAAGTAATAATAAAAATAATATAATTAGAAAGTATCATGAATAAAGTAATATTTTAAATGAACAAAAAAAGTTTTACTTTTTCCTAGTGACTGTAGGACAAAAGCTCTGAAAATTGTTTCTTTGAACAGCTTTCAGCGTTATTCATCCTTGCCGATGAATTGCTGTCGATGTTATCGTTAAAAAGAGGCGAACAGCTGATGACGTTACTAAAATTTTGATGACACTCAAACTTAAATACCTTATAATTTTAACAGAAAAGCTTTTTTGAAGGTATGGTTTGGAATATTTAATGACGAAATGTTGACGTTTACGAATCGTATGAAAAAAAGGATTAATTATCATGAGAAAATATAAGTTTTTGTGACTTCAAACTAAAAATACCGCATCTCATCGGATAGTGTGGTTATTTTCAGTCAAAATTTATGTGAAGTAAAGCTTGCACAGGGCCAGGAATTTGTTAGCATGCTCCTTTGGATGTTGACTATGAATCCATAACATTGATTTACTCGAATACAGTTGGGATATGTTAAAAATAGATGAATACTTATCGTACGTCAATTGTATTCCCTGCGCCGACATGTATATACTGGTACAGCTGTGGACGCTGGAACAGCTGTCTGCCCATTTGATTGTACGGTGTGTTAAAGTGCATTTTCATCATGAAATTTGTTTTCATGACACGTAATATGAGAATTGGCAAATTCTAAAACATGGTTAGAAATCACATGTTGTTAATTATAGATCTTACTGTTTATTTTATTCCTTATAATCATTGTGTACATATGTCAAAGAAAATATGTACTGAACAAGGACTACTGTGACGATCAACATTACGCATTAGCATAGTCATTGTGCACACACGTATGTCATACAAAGTATAGATCATAGTAAAGTTTCATATGCTTATACAAAGTGTATTCTTTTCACGTTATGTTCCAGTTGAAGTAAGAACTTATAACAGTTGGTTGATATCAAGATAGCCATGGCGGCTTTTGTATGGACATAGCATGCATTGATACACAGATATAATATAACTTCTCACTCTTTTAAATACATAACCATGTAACCTGGCACAAATCTCAACCTATTATATAACTGCAAGATTCTATTGTGTGCGGAATAATAAAAATTCAAAAGGGGAAATAATTAAGATTTTGGAACGTCAGACTCCCACACAGTGATCTCCCTTTACAGGAATCGCAACTTTTTTCACGATATGATTTTTTTTTCAATTTTGATATTTATTTTAAAAAGTAAACACGGTTTTGCTAAAGTTTCAAGATCGTAAAGTAGAAATAATTGCCCACACATAAATATTGTGAAAATAATTTTTAATATATATACTACGTTGTATTTATATTATATTATATAAATTTGGAGAAAAGAAACGTTCATATACAGTGCTAAAGTATAAATACCCAAGTACCCAAAATCCTTTCTTCTCGTAGTCCACTACGATTTTACATGTTCATTACATGATCTTATACTGCCCTCACACATACCTCGCGACCTTACTGCGTCGTTAATGCGACCTTGCTACGACCCAGGACGCAGCACAGTCGCCATGGACGCAGCAGGGACGCAGCGAGGTCGTAGCGAGGAACCCAAGGACGCACAAGGTCGCAGACCGTCGGCGACTATTTTGAACATGCACAAAACAGTCGCAGAAACTCTGCGTTCTTGCTGAGTCCTGGTTAAGTCGCAAGAATGTAGAAGGGTCGTCGTACAGTCGCAGGACAGTCGCCGGACAAACGCAATAGTCGTCGTAGAGCCGCCGTAAGGACGCAGAGAACATAGCACAGTCGCAGCTGGGTCGCCGATGATCGCCATGGGGTCGCCTTGGGGACGCAATACAGTCGCAGTTGAAACGCCATGGACGTAGAAGGGTCGTATTGAGGACATAGAGAAAACGTACTGAACACAAGACTGCAGAGCCCCGGACCGTCTGCGAGAGAAATTTTCTGCGAGAGAAATTTGGAAATTTGAAAGAAAACCAACGATTTTCGAAAGAAAAATGCTATTTTACTAGTTTTCAGGTCGCAGTAAGGTCGTGGTTTATGTGTGAGGGCAGCATTATTAATTTAAGATGTATCAATTATGGACTCGCAGTCGCTCGCTAAAAGGCTTAAAAACCGAAAGTACTTGGGTATTTATACCTTAGCACTGTGTGAACGTTTATTTTCTCCAAATTTATTGTTATTCTTTCCACGTTCTTGTATCCTTCTTGGGATCCAGTGTTTTTGAAAGGTATTTTGTAGATGCAAATATTTTTCACAAACCTACTATATATATTATATATAGTATATCTCGGAGCTATCGTTATATTTGTGTTTACGAACGTGCTAACGATTGACGGAAGGTTGGTGAACGAGAGACTAGCGAGGGTATCTCGAAAGCGATATTTAAGCAATCGTTCGTTCCTTACTCGTTAGTAATTAACGATTGAATTATGTAATCATTTGAATTCCGCGATCAGTGTGTTAAAGCAGGAAGAAATGACCATAAACGTAAACCAAGACGAATTGCAAATGTACTATTGAAAGGGAAAAACTTAAAATAGAAACTGCAAGACTAGTAACAGGAAAAACAACTGTATATAGAACAGCAGACTGACGATTGTGCAACAAAGGCTGCAAGTGGAAATCAGATGTTTTAAACACCTTACTCAGTGAAAGCTAATATTCCGGCCGGCCGAGCTTCTTTTCATAACCCGCCCTCATTTTGTCAGACTTAAGCAACGTGTTGTTTCAGGGTGTAATTAAGTATACTCTCAAGATTCAAACTTGAAAATGTTGCTTTCATGGATAAAATATTGAAATTGCAAATATCTAAAGGAATATAAATAGCGAACACTCAGTCGTCATAGTATCTTTTTTGAATAGTCTTTTATTTAAACACATATAAGGACACTATATTAATACTCAAGTTAGTCCAAACTTTGCTTAGTTTACAATGTAAACGCTTAATAATAAATGGATTATCTACTCGTACATGTATATGCATATGGTCTCACCATAAATAATCTAGAAATCTTTTTTCTAATGTTAGTTAAAAGAAAACGATTGCGATATACCAGTGACAATGATTATTACTATGATAATGATGATGGTATGACGACGACAGCGACGATGGGTTTAGTTTTAAAGAAATATTAAGAAAATGTTTTTCGTTTGATTGAAATATGGACTATTTTCACGGAACATGATAAAATTCCATATATTTTCACGAGCTGGAAATCTTACTTTTACTCTTTAAAAAGGAAGTAAAAAGCTTTATAAGTTCATTATAGATATTCCTGACAGGTTATATAAACCTCGCCTATAGCGGCTCGGGTTATATTTACAAAGAACGGTTTGTGTAAGACCATGCAATCTGTCTTATATTAAAAATGTTATTTTCATTGGATAATCACTTAGTTTATATAATCTTCTGTTAATTTATGGATAAATTTTCATTTTATCTTTAACAAAGGATTAAGAAAGGATTATGTTATAACAAGTAAAAATAAAACAGCTGGTGTTGGCCAAAGCAAAATAATTCAATCTGTTACGTTAAACAAACTAAATTTCTATAAATTCGTATTTCATGCCTATTTGTTGTACTGATTTTTGCAGCGTAACGGAATGCATTTTGATTTGTTTGGGTCGTCAGACTAAACAAATAATGGTAGCGAAATTTCAGAGCCTAATAGTCCACTTTTTTGAAGCGGTTACTTCCCTTGATATGTACACTAACGCCAAACAGTTCAGGGGAGACCAATGCGTAAAGATTGTCAAATGACAGGCGCATTAATTTTCAAGCAAAGTAGTTCCCGAATGGTCGAATATTTCTAATATTGTTTCATTCTTTATAGATATACATGCTTACAGTAAGCTCCATGATTATTTACATTTGTGTTTAGCGTCGAAATAATAAGAGTTACAAACCCTAATTTAGAATAATATGGTTTTCTTCAGGCCGTCAACACTAAACTTCACAGTGGCCGAGGGGTTTGCACGCTCGCTTATGAATCTAGAGGTTGAGGCAACTCATTTTTTTAAAAAAAAATTTAAGTCAAATAAACATTGAATTGACTATCAGTGTTGCAATTAGTCTTATAGCCAATTTACTGCAGTTAAAACACTGGAAAGCATAAGTGGCACTATACAAAACAAATTGGTTTATAATCTCACAACCTTCACCTTTCTGACATTCTGAGACCCAAACAAATTCAGCGCCTTCTGTGCTTTGATTCTTCATGATGTCAGTAAATCACTACGTCACAGTTAACTATTTCAAATTAATAATTGGGCATTTTAACGATTATTCGTTAATAACGAGAGTTTCGAGATACCTTAACGAGAGGCTTACGACAGTCGTTATGCTAACGATAGCTTCAAGATACTGACCCGGATCATTGAAAGAACAAAAAAAATCATTGGAATAAAAAAGCCATTTAAAAAATCATTTGAAAAAAATCAGGCAAATGAAATTATGATTAGATGTATGTGAAGGCAAATATTTTAATATTTTAAACGTAGTTATTTCCTGAAATCAAATAGAGGGTGACAATCATACTACATGTGTACATACAAATGTACTTGAACTGCGCTGTAGTTTCGTCTAATTAATTTAAAGAAGAATGCTTACTTAAAGAGAACGGATTATTAAAAGAACAAAAAAATTTATTGGCATAAAAAGGACATTTAGAAATTCATTGGGAAAACATCAGGTAAATGAAATTATGATTAGATGAATTCCTAGGTGAAGGCAAATATTTTAATATTTAAATATTTAAACGTCGTTATTTCCTGAAAATCATGATGAATGTTTAAAACAAGAACTTCTTTAATATTTATTTATCTATCAAATTATATCAAACTTGAAATCTAGATTTAAATCATTTAATAGATAATGAAATGTACAGTATAGTTTTACTGAATGTAAGAGTATTGTTTTTTTTTCCTCTTTGCTCATGAGTCGAACTATAGAGACCCCAGACATCTTAACCGATACGACATTATCATAACATTATTATTATTATTATTATTATTATTATTATTTCCTCCATAACTGAAGAGCTTTTACATAATATTGAATTGTCATTTGATAAGAAAAAATGAATTAATGGAAATTTGAAGCTACTTATATGCATAGATACCAGGTTCATAGCGAACTCTAGATAAATGTATATATCAAGAGCATCAGTGCATGTTTAGTGCCACTTTGTTTGTTTCATTTTACGCCTTTTCCCAACAATATTTCAATTAAATAGGCGGGTATTTTCCTAAACATCGTTCCTGGAGAGTTACACCATTACTAGACTACTAGATTACCTTCCTCAGTGCTAAACTACCAAAGCATCTCCCGGGGATCGAACCCACGCCTGAGAGATAACTGGATTAGAAGTCATCGACTCTATCCTGTCGACCACGGAGGCGGTTAAGGTGAAGGTATAAGTAATCTAATAATATATATTTTTCTATCAAAACTGACTATGAACAGATCCTTATTTACACATAAAAATACCGCAGTAAAGCCCGAAAGTTAGTTTAAATTTGTAAGACATCGTGTACATGACTCAACAGTATAATTGCGCGGTTAAAACACTGTTTCCACAATAATTTCCTTAAGAAGACATCCAATTGATATATTTTATACACTGTAGCTTAAATTTTAACTGTTTACATGCGGTGGCAAGTAAAAACCAATCAAAACGTAGAAATAAAATATAGGTTCCCACGTTCTATTTTAATATTTAGACGTTACAATAGATTTCAATTCATAAACTTCGTATGAATGGTACATAATCCACATGGCCTAAGAAAATTCAGTAAAAATCCATAGGAATGTGCCTTTTAAAGTTTGATTTATAACAGAATGGGGCAGTCCTTTTATATTAAAATCATGTTCATATTTTATCCTAAACATTTTCAAATATGAACTGTTCGTCAATCACCATTATAACAGTCAATCTTTTGAAATATATAGTAATTAAGCTCAACAAACAGATGAGATCACCATAAGTTATAAGTATAACACAAACATTTAATAAAAGCTTAAACCATATTTATTGCAAAATACTTCAAATATAATTAATATTGGTGAAATCAGATTGTACAAAAGAAAGTATTTTTTTTAAACTTTTAACCAACATTCACCAAAAGATGCAGTTCTAGCATAAACAATATGTTTATGAAAAGGGACTGTCAAATAATCTAAGAAGTTATATCAGAATGTTCCAGAAGAGATCAATTTCAAGTATTTCTCTCTTTTCTTCGTGTATTTCTTTATTATGATTTTACAACTGTTATGATTGTGTTATATTTTATTATGCCCCAAAATTGGAGAGCGTATCATATTTACAAAGTATATATAAAGTACATTCAATAGAAGAGAATTATATACATATGAATTACATTGTAATATAAAAGATACAATAACATGAAATTCTTTTACAATTGTAAAATTTTGACTTATTGGTGTATATTGTTGTCTTAAACAAAAGCGAAAGTTAAGACTATGATTATACAACTGTTAAGATTGTTTACACATTAAATAATTTCATTATTTTTTTCAGATATTTTCGAAGAAACAGTTTTTAGTATATTATACTGTATTTTAAACAGTTAATGACGCTTCATTTCTCAGCCAGGCATTTTTCACATCTTATGCAGCTCGGAGAACTTTGATGGTTCTTTCAATAGGAAGACCGCATTTTGGACAATAGTTGCAACAGGAATAACAGTTCTCACACATCAGAAGATGTCCGCATTGCATGAACACCCTGCTCCTTGGTCTTTCCCTACAACATATACACATGAAAACCGCCCGTAGTTGTATATTCTTTTCCTTCAAGTGTTCATACTCATCCATATCTATAAAATAAAATGAGATTTCGATTTTACAAATAAAGTATACCAGAATTTTGATTGTATTTTATAAATATATATAAAGTATGGATGATGCTATTCATGAAGTCAATATAGACCCGTATACACTTTAAAGTAAAGGGAGAAGTAGAATTTAGCGGAATATCAATGATTGAGAGTTTCAGTTAAGTTTCAATCACCAATTCATCACTAATGTGTTCCCTAAATTGCATATATATCAAGAGGGTAGCATCTGTTGGTTTAGACTGGAATACGTAACCAAGAAGTATATCATACGTATTGTAGATTTATTCCAATCATTTAGTGGTCAACGCGATTGTCAAAGAAAGAAACAATTCTTTTAAGATAATATCGTATCGGTTAGGATTTGTAAACTTGGGGTCGCTAGTTTGACTCCGGAGCTAAAACAAAATTTCTGCTTGACACATACTGACCCAAACTCCACACAGTGATTACCTCCCTTGGCAGAATTATAATCACTGCCTTCAAAGACGTCACATGATGATGAAAGTCACATGACGTAACGTCGAAATTCAAATGTAAATATCGACCGTTACAAAGAAAATCAAACGTTATTTTTCTCTTTCTGTTTTATTTTTAACTTTTGGTGCCTACGTTCGATATAGTTTATCAAAAAATTATCGAAAGTATATAAAATAACGAAAAATAAATTCAAAAGCTAAAAAATATAAAATATCAAAATATCGTCTCGGTAGAAAATAATTTCATAATTTTTAAAATTATTTCTAAATATTCATATTATTTATTCATAAACATTGTTAAATAAATGAGAGAAAACTTATCTGATAGATAAAAGCAGTAGATAAAACAATTTTTGAAAAAAATATAGTATATCAGAAATTCTGATATATCGGGACCTTGGTGGCATCTACGCCGAAGAATTAAGGGGAGATCACTGTGTGGAGATTGATACTGACCTCTGATTTGAGTGATATGTCTGTTATCACAAATCAAACAGTACTCTGATTTTTTTCTTTCCTCTAGTAACACAGTACTCTATATTTTATACTTCCCTCTATTAAATTTATACTCTATATTATATTCTTCCCTATATAGAATTTAGCAGTACTCTGTGGTTTATTCTTTCTTCTAGTAAAACAATAATTTATATTTCATCCTTGCCTCCAGTTATACATGTACAGTACTCTTTATTCGATTATTCCTTCTAGTAAAACAGTACTCTATATGTTATTCTTCCGTCTGGTAAAATATAACTTTTTTTATTTTTTTCCTCTTGTAAACAGTACTAGTTTTTTGTTCATTCCTTTAATAAAACAGTACTCTATATTTTATCCTAACATAAGTATAACAGCACTCTGACTTCAATCTTATTCCTAGTACAACAATACTGTACATTTCATTTTTTAATGTTTAAAGTCTATTTATTAGTTTAATATTACTTGTTGAATTGTTCAATCCTACAAAAGTAAATGTTTTAAACGATCATCGTACAATATTGTTTTAATTTTGTACATGGTTTTCAGGAAATAATACGTTAAGAAATAATAATAATTTACATTCCAAATTTTATTGCCTCAGAATTATAAAATGTTCATGACAACTTCCAGGCTAGATGGTATCAATGGCCTGCCTAGTTCTGAACAGTTATATATTTTCCTTTTCACTTACTGACTGGTTTCGGCATTTACTTTACAAGCTAATACTGTTTAATACACTTGTTACTATAGGCATTTGAGAATATGTCCTCTATCCCCTTGCATCTTTAAGGGGACAAAAACTAACGCTGATGAAAAAAATTTTAAAAGATAAGCGATAATGCAGTTAAAATTAACCCTCCATTCTCAATGTCATGAATTTACTTCCGCGTTAGGTTGTTGAATGTAAAAACTAAATAGTATAGTAAAATTGACCCTAATCTGCACTATCTCTTCGATATATTTTTAACCGCATACTTGTTTGACGTGGGAATGAAATTTGACATGCTTTGCATAAACTCTTGTAAAGGAAAATAAATACAAAGCACAAGTGTCATATTTCGCACTGTTTTTTTTTATAAAGTAAGTGAAATTTTGTTTTAAGATTTAAGTTTTAAACTTAAAATTCTTGATATTAAGCAATCATTTGTATGTAAATAACCCAAAAATGACGCCCAAACGTTTAACAGTTTGCATAATTTATAAATTATTGATTAGATAAAGACATAAAAACTGAAAAGTATGCAAATTAGCCCAGTTTTGCTAAGTAAGTTATCACATTTACTATAAATAAAAAGATGTAAAAGATAATAATGTTCAAACATTCCTATAACCATTAAAGTAACATTATGCCCATCCAAGGGTATATAGTGAGTGAATGGGTGAAGATCAAGATATGTTTTCAATTTGCCATAATCCCTTTTAATTTTATATATAATCGCATAAACAATTAATAACACACAGATGCGAATGAAATTTCTGTAAATGTCTGTTAGAATTTGCGTATAACGCTTAGTTTAAAAAAGAGTGGGGCAGTCTTTTTATTTTTTCTGCAGATTTATAATCTTATCCTGAACATTTTTCAATATCAACTGTTGGTCAAACACCATTTTGACCGTCAATCTTTGAAATATAAAGTCAATTCAGCTCAACTTGATTATGAAAATATGAGCATAACGTCACTTTAATAAGTATAAATATTATGTACATTTGATGTTCAAAATGAAGTTACAAAATACTTTTAAACAGTATTAAATGTTTTATTTACAGATTGTCAACAAACATAACAGAGATAGAGCACTCTAGCTTTATTTAAATCTAAAAATCAAAATATTGTAAGATTGATTTTGTGTTATCACAGATATTCCAGATTATTGTTTCAGATTATTCCAGTAACTCAATGTTAAATGAACTAGCGCATACCCGCCAGTTTATAATACATACGAGTATAGTTTTACACTTTCAATCCTTAATCATGAACATTATGGAAAGAGTTTCAAGTTTCCTACTCAATCCGTATTATTTATAATTTATCAATTATCGTGTAAATGTAATGTTTATAAATAACCTATTGTTTAAACTAAGGAGGCGTTAATTTGACATTGTCATATAAACCTTATTAGATTAAACACCTATTTTCTAAGATTAAAAATCTTGTAAAAATGATTATAATTGTTTTGTTGCATTCATTAGAAATGTAAGAATTTATAATATATATTTTGACAAAACAGAAGAATTTTAGAAATAACTTTTATTTTTCAACATTATTTATTCATACGTCTGAATAAAACAAGCTCACAGTAAGTAATAATACACAAATTAGTAGCATTAATTTTGTTCAAACGTATGAACAATTTTTTTCAACTTGATACTATGAACACTGCATCACTTCTTTTATTTTGTGGTTTTGCAACAAATTTGTTCATACGTATGAACAAAATACAAACTCACAGAGTAAAAAATAACACATAAATTAGCAACTGTGTTTTTGTTCATACGTATGAACAGAAATTTATTTCAACTTGTCAGGTTTTTGTTCATACGTATGAACACTGCATCACTTTAGTTATTTTGAAACAAATTTGTTCATATGTATGAACAAAATACAAACTCACCGAGTAAAAAATAACACATAAATTAGTAACTTTAATTTTGTTCATACGTATGAACAACTTTTTTTCCCAACTGTTAGGTTTTTGCTCATACGTATTAACACTGCACCACCTCATTTTATTTTGTGGTTATTTTGAAACGAATTTGTTCATGCGTTTGAACAAAACAAACTCACAGAGCAAATAATGGCACATAAATTAGCCCCTTCAATTTGTCCAATTTTACGTATGAAAAAAGCAAAAATATCACTTTGGCAGTTTTTGTTCATACGTATGAACACTGCATCACAATTAGTAATATTATGGTTATTTTAAAACAAATTTCTTAATACGTTTGAACAACACAAACTCACAGATAGAAAAATAGCACATACATGAACCTCTTCGATTTTGTTCAAACGTATGAACAAATCTTTTTTTAATTGGCATGTTTTGTTCATACATATAAACACTGCATCACTGAAGTTATTTTGTGGTTATTTTGAAACACATTTGTTCATACGTCTGAACAAACAAAAAAACTCACAGGGTAAAAAAACCCATATAAATTGGCAGCTCTAATTTTGTTCATACGTATGAACAAAAAACAACAACATTTTTTAACTTGTCATGTTTTTGTTCATACGTATGAACACTATATAATTTCTGTAATTTTGTGGTTATTTTTAAACAAATTTTGTTCATACGTCTGAAAAAACAAACTTACAGAGTAAGGATTAGAACATAAATAAAAGTCGGTTCAATTATGTCCTTACGTTTGAACAAAACAAACTCACATTAATAAACCGCCTTATTTTGTTCATACGTATGAACAAAAACACAACACTTTTAACTTGTCAGCTTTTTGTTCAAACGTATGAACAATTTATAACTTCAACAACTTTGTGGTTACTTTGAAACTTTGTTCATACGTCTAGACAAAAAGAATGATAAACAACACAGTACATACATTAGCCGTCATTTTCTTCATACGTAGGAACAATAATTTTTTCTTTAACTTCAAACATATGAACACTGCAAAATTTCAGTAATTGTGTGGTTATTTTGAAACATTCATTGTCCATAAGCTTTTGCAAAACAAACTCACAGAGTGAAAAATAGCAAATAAATTAGCCCCTTCGATTTCATTCATACCTTTTAAAAATAAATATTGAAAAATAAATTTAAAAAAAAACAACAATACTTACCTTTGTCAGGATTTATTGCCATTAAAATATTACGTAAATGTGATGTATTAATTATATGTATTAAATATATTAATATTTATTAATTCAGTTTCTTTTTAAATATCGTGACATGCTTTAAAGTTTTAAGGTAAAATGTTTGGCAAGTTCAAAATTCTTTCTCGTCATACATTGGCAACTTTCCAATATACCTGCCAATGTATGACAGGCAAGAAATTGGAATTTGCCTAGCATGTCTAGAAACTTAATTAATTAATATTAATATAATTAATACTTCACATTAAGTAATAATACAAAGGTAAATATTGTTTTTTATTTATTTATTTTTTTATAATATTTTTTAAAAAGTATGAATGAAATCGAAGGGGCTAATTTATTTGTTATATTTAGGTACAAAAAACTTCTTACAGTTACCGTGCGCTTAGAATAATTATTTTCTGACGCGATGCCCCTTGATCGGCCCTTCTGGAGGCCTTTTGACATCCGTTATAAGGTATTAAATCCAGGTATCAAATATTGTACATTGCATACAGCGAAAACTAAATTCACGAAGAAGAGGCATAACTATGTGAGATATTTACATAAACATAATGTCCTACATTAAGCGCTCAGCTTAAATAAAACAAGTAGATCACATGTATTATGTAAAATGCGGGGATGGTGCACACTTCCACGGAACGAGCCTTATGGCATTGATTCTTAAAATATACGCAATTTCTGACCAATCAAACTTCATTTCTCATATCGTGAGCTTTACAAATCGTACAAAGTAACTCAGGGTATGTACAAGTTAAAATGGTTTCCTTCGGGGGAGGATATAAAAACAAAGAAATAGCAAGCTATTTCTGATGCATGCTACATTTTATATTTCTACATGTATATGAATTAAAACTTTTAACACTATCTAACAATATAAGTTAGGAATAGTAATGATATAACAAACAAAACGTCCACAATACTTAATTTCATTTCATTTATTTAAGATTTTTTAACTTCCGGGTTTATGCGAATCATAATAATGAATGAATTCATCTTAGCAGTTTAGTAAAATTGACCCCAACCTGCAAATGTTGCTCTCTTCGATAGGTTAGTTATTATGTTGAAATTTAAGCTCGACTATACCAAGTATATGGATAGCTATTCTACTCGCCCCGGCGTCGGTGTCAGCGTCCATATTTCAGATTAAAGTTTTGGGGCAGTAAAATATTTTTCACTATAACTTTTCCATTTCTTAAGTTTTCAAATTCAAACTTCAAATATATATTTCTTATCATCAACCAAATCTTATGTGACAAACACGGTTCATAACTCTAGTACCAATAGTTTCAGATTTATCTCATTTGAACTTAGAATTTTCCTTAAAAATACTATTTATTTAATGTAACTTCTTTATTTCTCAAGGGATCAACTTCATACTTCAAATATATGTACCTTATCATCAACCACAACTTATGTGACAAGGTTCATAACTCTATCACCAATATTACAAGAATTATTTCCCCATAAACTTAGAGATTTTTTTCTTGCAAAATGTTATTTTTACTATAACGTTTTGAGCTTTAAAGGTATCTACCTCAAACTTCAAATACTTATTCCTTATCATCAATTACATCTTATGTGACAAGGTTCATCTCTAGAAGCAATATTTTCAGATTTATCTCTCTTCGAACTTGGGAATTTCTTTAAGAAACATTATCACTTCTTTACTTTTTAAGGTATCTACTTCAAACATCAAATATATATATCTTATCATTACACATATGTTGTGCGACAAGGTTCATGACTATAGCGTGATCATTTCCAGAATTATCCCCCCTTGAACTTGGAATTAATGTTAACAAATGTTATTTTTTTACTATAACTTAATACATAATTATACATTATTGATTTTTCGTTCATAGTTTTGTCTTCCTTACTGCGTCCAGTATTTTATTAATCGGACTTCGCTGTCGCCCGTGACAGCTCTTGTAAGTATTCTAATTACATAATTAATTGAAGTATTTATTGATTACATAATGCTCAATGAAATATTCTTTCATGCCTCGCACTTTTGACGCTTAAGACATAGAAGAAATCAAATGGTGATAACTGACAATAAACACTGGTTACAGACGATATGTTAGTGGCCGCTCTTTTTACTCCCTCTGAAAAAATTTACGTACTTATTGCACTACTAGAAGATTTTTTGGGGGGGGGGGGGGGGGGGGTGGAATGTAATAAACCATGAGTATTTTGGTCTTGTCGTGACGCCCGTCTTATTTGCCAGTAGTACTTTTCGAAACAGAAAAGTGATTGCTTAAACATTAAAAATGTGCGAGGTAATTATAATTAAATTATTTTTATCAATAATACTTCTTTCTGGTGGTGGAACGACTTTAAAATATCTGTTTCATTTATTGCTTATTAAATGATCCTGAACAATTTATGATAAAGCATATGATACCTTGATTTTAAACTGTCAAGGCTAACTATGAAATTGTTATTTTATTCGGCAAATCCCTACAATTCTGTCTCTGATTGATTTGCGATTAAAGAAAAAGTCAAGCATGTATGGCTCTTTCGCAATTCAATACTCCACCTATTTGTTTTCTGACTTATAATGAATACGATTTGAAACATGTTCACTGACGATAACTTTAAATTTGAATTACTGATATTTTACAGATGAAAAACAATTTGCAGTTGTCCTGGCTTGCAAGCTTCATGACTCCACACATGAATCGGTAAGTCTATTTGAAACCGGAAACGGAAGGTACATATTTCGTGGTACCTTCTGATTTCTTACGCCAGTTCTTATCAGAAGTTTGACGGAAAGAGCCGATAAGATGGGATTGTGTATTTCAGTCCAACGTAGCTAGGTAACAAAAATGTAAACAAATAGTAATTTAATGCTTGGAGTTGTCGACTCCGGTCTTTGCAGTACATCATATAAAAGTCCTTTTAGTTCAGGAAATTCATAGAAAAAGTTCATAGAATAGTATATTTACATACTTCTTATTATGGTTGCAGAAATCAAAATTGCAAAATGCAATCTGTTGACATTACGTCGAATGTCTTTATAATTGTACATCATTGGGCATTTTAGATAGAAATGGTTGTCAGACATATTTTGAATCATAATTGTAGCGAAGATAGCTGACTTCATTTTGTCAAATATGTAAATTTGTTTTACATTATAAAAAGATTACACCCTATTTTTTGTTACATCCACGTGGTAGAACTACTTTCAATCCGTATTAACTCCGAGGTCATTATGAATAATAGCCGATATTTTCCGTATCCTTACAGAACTGTTCCATATATTTATTTTGGCTTTGATTAATTATCTGTTATTGTATTGCATTCTAGGAATAGCATCTACTTGAAACAGATTCGATTTTTTAATCTTGACTGCAGTTTAAATGAAACTACGAGACAATAGCAAAATAAACTGTTTCAAAACTAAAGTTTTTAACTATTCACAAATATACACTTGTAAACGTAGCCAGCTTTAAATTCAAACTGTTTACGTTGCGCTTCAGTAATGATAATTTAAATCAGTAGTTGCAAGTAAAAAGCAATCAAAAAGGAGAACGATAACCATGTGATGAAATATAGGTTCCCACGTTCTATTTTAACTTCATTTCATAATAAACTTCGTATGAATAGTAGATAATTCACATGGTCCAAGAAAATTCAGTAAAATCTATAGGAATTTGCATTCACAGTTTGATTTATAACAGAATGGGGCAGTCCTTTTATATTTAAATCAGGTTCATATTTTAACCCGAACATTTTCAAATATGAACTGTTCGTCAATCACCATTATAACAGTCAATCTTTTTAAACATATACATGTAGTAATTAAGCTCAATTTAGCTGACGAGATCACCATAAGTTATAAATATAACACAAACATTTTTATAAAAGTTTAAACCATATTTATTGCAAAAGTAATCAAATATAATGAATATTGGTGAAATAAGATTGTACAAAAGAAAGTGTTTTTTTTTTAACTTTTAACCAACATTCACCAAAAGATGCTGTTCTAGCATATACAATATCTATATGATGTACGAATATGAAAAGGTCTGTCAAGAAATCTAAGAAGTTATATCAGAATGTTCCAGAAGAGATCAATTTCAAGTATTTCTCACTTTTCTTCATGTATTTCTTTACTATTATTATACAACTGTTAAGATTATGTACATATTAAAGAATTTAATTATTTTTTCAGATATTTTCGAAGAAACAGTTTTTAGTATATTCTGTATTTTAAACACTTTATGACGTTTCATTTCTTAGCCAGGCACTTTCCACATTTTCGGCAGCGCGGAGAATTTTGATTGTCCTTTCGATAGGAAGACCGCATCTAGGACAATAGTTGCAACAGGAGTAACAGGTCTCACACATCAGAAGATGTCCACATTGCATGAACACCCTGCTCCGTGGTCTTTTTCTACAACATATACACATGAGAACCTCTCGTAGTCGTCTATTCTCTTCCTTCAAGTGTTCATACTCATCCATATCTACAAAAATAAAATGAGATTTCTATTTTTCTGTTTTACAAATAATGTATACCAGAATTTTTATTACATATTATATTATATAGCACCTAACCTAATATATGTATATAATCTAAATTCAAAAATCAAATATTTATAAGTAAAATCTCTAACTTGCCGTATATAAGCAAAAACGCTAATTTAAATTTGTCGTAGCTTTCGGCCTTGCGGCCCTCTTCAGCAGCATTTATTTTACATACAAATATATCAAAACAAAACAATGGAAGTGACGTAACGTCAATGAACGACGTAACACAATACGATTAATCTCATCCTAACATTCAATAAAACAATCCCGTACATTTTATTATTTAAAAAAATTATAATCTAATTATTAAATTTGCTATAATTTGTTATATAAATCAATCTTAAAAAAATACTTGTTTTAAACGCTCACCCGGATTTTCATGAAATAAATATCTTAAAATTATTTAAATATTTGCCTTCACCTGGAAATTCATTTCATTATAATTTCATTATAATTCATAATAATTTCACTTACTTGAATTATTATTTCCAATGTTTTTTAATTCTTTCAACCGTCTTTTCTCTTTAAGTAAGCGCTCTTCTTTACAAAATAAACTAGTGATTGTAATATGATATCTTAACCCTCTGTAAGAAAACTAGCTAGGGCATTCTTGTTTGGTCTAAGGTAACAACACAACACATAGGTTGAATGAAATAGGGCATTTAATAAATGCCATAAATGACAAATGTTACATAATAACAAACATGCTATCGTAGACTATTCCTGTTAGATGCTTGCTATCGTAGGCAATATTTTATTTCAAGTCTATTCAAGGCTATCTTCCTATAGGTGTCTGCTTTAAAGGCACATTTTTGCTAAAGTCTGCTAATTAAGTATTTCTAACAGGACATATTTAACCCTCTATAATTTAATGTTTCATTATCACGCTTAAGTGTCATAATTGGTAATTCTGTATAATATATACATGTACAAATGTTATTTTATTGAATATTTCAGTACTTTATGCTAACAAACACTGTTTTGCTCTTCAAGTAACTTTCTTTCTTGGGCATAAACACTGGATGGTTGCAAACGCTTTGCCACGTCCATGTTCTTTTGGGGATTATGCTCGTAAGCCAATGCCAAGAAATAAGGAGGCATACTGGCTCGGACTACACCAGACTTAATGGTTTTAACATGTTACGATGTATAATGTCTTATTTCCAGTTTTAGTTATATTTATCATATAAGAAAAGCATTGATGCAAAGCATCAAAGGGCGTCCAAGCAAGAAATGCAGCAAGTAAAGATGAACTAGTAGACATATGATGACAAGATATTCTTATAAACTTTTCAATGTTAAATTGGTTTTTTTACCAGAATTGTATATCATTATGAATGAGCGGAAAAAAGACATTGTTCATTATGAACCTTTGTAGGCATGCTAGAGATTAGAATACCGGTATTACTTTTTTTATACAGAAACTTGCAATTTATTTCAATACAATGTATTAACGATAATATCCAAAATATACGGATCAAAGATATTCAAAACATACTCCCCATATGGTATATGTTGAGCATAATTGTTATATTATACAATAATTGTAATATTTATTTTATATTGTTTTTTTTTACATATTTTATGAATATTGTTTTGTTTTTCTTTTCTTTTTTGTGTTTTACGTGCTATATTAAAACTGGGTTTTTACGTTTAAAATATTTTTTATTAAAATTGTAAAATAAATTTGAAGACTTCAATTGTCATATTGATTGACGATTATAAGTCAAAAATTAACTGGAAAAAGTCAGTTAATTATGGTTAATCTTTCAATATACTATATTGTTTATTCTTAACCATGTACATGTACATTTGTATTTTTCTTTATCATTTTTTTCAATTATCAATCAATTGAATAATTCATAAATTAACATTTGTAACTTAGAATAATTCCGAAGCATCTTTACTAAACACGAATAAGAAATTAAAAATGTTTCAAAGTTGATGGTGTCACATTAATATTAATACCATAAAAATTCACCGGTCTCTAGTAAATGCCGGTCAATATAGACCGGAAGAGACCGGGAAATACCGATATCAGAAATTGCCGGGTTTTCCCCGTATCGTGATAAGGTATTAATAGATCCAACGTCGCTATATTCTGGTTCCCGGCATCTAACAAGTATTATCTTTGCGTAGCGAAAGGGGAAGGAACTCCAGACTATAACGTCGCTACCGCTACCCCGGTGAGGTTATTTATTTGGCCTCCAAAATACCCCGCACTAACCCAAATTTTATATGCTCCGCGTTTAGAAAATTATGCAATGAGCCAGGTTGAGCCGCCAGTTGGAGTTTCGGTAAGCGTGTTGTGGAAATTGCTACCTGTTCGTTTGAAAGGCTCGTCCTAACTTACATTTCTTTGAATATTAGGGAAAACTTTGGTTTTTGTTTGAATTGCATAATGAATTGATTAAGGTTATTACAAAAATAAATTATAATGAAAATGCGCATTAATTCAAAATTGCATACGAGGCGTTTATAAAGTCAATTTTAAAATTCGTCAGAAAATAATTTCTGGGTTGCAGGGTATCGCGTAAAAAAAAGACTGCTTTTTTCCCGTTTTTGGGAAATTTATTTGAACGACGGAGACAATTATTTCTCAACAGGTTAATGGGAATATACTTTAACGTTGCAACAGAGTTTTACCGTTGTCCATTCCTTATTTAAAAATTGTCTAAGAAAAGTTAAATCCGTTTTTTACATTAAAATGTGTACCGTCATTTTGAACCGACTGGATAAAAAAACTACTATGACGGTTGATAATAGGGCCCGTAAGTCTCGTTTACTTTCACTTTCGATTTACCACTTCCGGGTACATCGGCAGACTTATTTCCCGTTACGCATATAGGTAACCCGAAAAACTCGAGGATATAGAAGTTGAATTTGTTTCCGGTCCTCTTCAGATTTGAAAAGGAATTGATAGCACGGGTCAAAAAATGCAGGTAAGGTCAATTATCTGACGGAAAAACGAGGGCATTTATAGAGTTTAATAAAACTAGTTTTTTTATACGGCATAGTGACAATTGTTTCGGATGTTTTGTCAAGGTAGTGAATTCTAGTTGGATTTTAGCTTTTTAGTATTGTTTTAAAACTACTGATTGTGAGAAATTAATTCAAACCATTTTAACTTATTGAAATAAACAATGAGAAACACTTTAATTCTAGTGTATAATTAAAGTTATAAAAAAAATTCGGACATTGCCACAGTAATTCGGATATTTTTTCCCTTCCATTTTATTCTTGTTCCTTTTTCAATTATATATACATGTAATATAGTAGTTAGTTCCTAGCAAAAAAAAAATTTTTATGATTGAATTAAAAAATATAATATTTGATTAAAAACATTTCAGAAAGATGTATAGACAAGGAGGTACTATGACAAGTATAGAATATACAGTTGTTCAATATGGACCATTAATCAACTGTTTTTGCACTGCCTATGATCCTGAATATATCTATACATCAAAGGTAAATACATGTAAAATAATTGATTAATTTTTAGTTGAGATCGGAAAGATAAACAATTATCAAAATATAGTATTATAATTTTAATAACTTTTGATTTCACTGCATGATAATTGATAAGTAAATAACTTTAACATTAAAAATAGTCATGTTTCACATTCAAGAAAGATCAATATTTTTGACTGTTATATATTATGTGTTGTTGTTTTATCTTTAATGTTTATTTAGCTTCAAAATATGAAATTTTTCTGTCCAATCATGACCAGCTTATTTAATGTAATGTAAATATCATTTCTAGTGTCTTACACTTGGTAACAACATATTTATATGATTTTTCATTCTGCAGATAAAAAGGGAACAGATGAAGGAGGATTTGTCCATGAAGACCTTTATTGCAACTACCATCTTCCAGTTCCTTAATTTTGAGAATGATAATCAGAGAAACACACAGTTTACAGTGAAATATTAGTTTTAAATATAAGCCACTGAGATTATAGTCAAAATGTACTTTCCTGAAGAAGATGAATGACACCCAGCACAAAAATCTTAATGTATAAAGAGTATGATTTTATGGTGTTTGACACTATGATCTTGTTTAACATGTTAATTTCAAATGATAGAAAACAGAGTAAATATCCACATTTCATTTGCAGTTTTAAGTATTTAAAAACTAGATACTCTATATATACAAAGCTGATAACACACCAGAGATAAGGTTTTTTTCATGGAATCACAGTATAGTCATATGACATTATGGACATTAAATGACTATGAAGTAAAAGATTAGCAAAAATATTATATATCATCTACTACTAATATTGCTGAGAGTAATTCATTGATAAGCTCACAAATTTGCAATCAAAGCTTTGATATCAAGCTGAACATTTTTCAATTAGAATATGATTTATAAACTCTAATGATAATTTTGGGGTTCATGTTAATTTTTCAAAAGTCTTTAACATTTGTAAAAGGAAATATTCTTATTCTTGTATCAGTAGACATTCACAGTGTAAAGTTACATTGTCAAAATAACTAATAATAATTCCAAGTGCTTTCCTGAAGTTTTTTCTTACACTGGAAAATCAGTGTGATATATATGCTAAGCAGTGCACTATAAATTGTGTAAAAATAAAAGTTTTATTAAACTTATGAAACTGTTTTTTTGTTTCTACTATTTGGCATAATAATTTATAGCAGTGCTTGATCATAAGAGTTCATCTGCAAAATAAAGTGTCACTGTGTACTTTAATTCTTCTAACAGCAATGGCTAGATTGCTTGAATATGCAAGCATTGACTATATTAAATACTATGCATGTCATTTGAATTTTGTTTGTCCTGAAATCGAAAATCAGACACTATCTAAAAAATATTATGAAAAGTTCTTGACAGTCTCTTCAATGACTACATTTACACATATGTACATGGACAGAAGTTAAAAGGGCATTGTGTGGTGTTTTTTTGTTTTCTGTTTATTTTTGAAACATTGACAATTTTGAAACAGTTCCAATGGGTATATTAATGTATCAGTGATGTAATTGTTTTGTATCAAGTGCAAACCCTAAGTTTTGCATGTATTGTATATAGATAATTACACTTTTGGTCAAATGTCAACAGGTTCAATACATTATAAAACAGGTAATTTGAAACCCAAAGAAGTATATGGTCTGTAATAACTACCCCTCTGATACTAAAATCTTCAAGGAATGCAGAATTGCAAGTCTTCTCCAATTAAGAGAGAGACTTGGGCTTACAAGGGGCTAGCAAGCTAGTGTTTTGCTACAGAATACTCAACACAGAATGAATTGCATTAATATTGTTTACTCTGGTATTACTACCTGCCATGTACAATGCAAATCATGGCTTTTTCTAAGAGCAGTAAAAGGCCTATTTATAACTGGAAGGAATTTTACACATCTTGCCTCAGAAACAAGTTTTTCTTTTGAGATAATTTTATGATATTTAAATAATGGTTAAAGATTACATTACTTTTACAAATGCAGTGATCATGGTGATAATATGAAATGAAACTCAATCAAGATAGAAACATTTTAATGCTGAACATTTATCTTTTTACCCATTCCTGTTAATTTACAAGTCTATTTATAACAAATTTATCTTAACTGTTTTTGAAACTACATGATGCCTGGTTGAAACTGTTTTGGGCAGCCATTTGCAGAAGATAAATTATCTTTGAATAATTAAGTTAATACAAAGTTACAAATGACAGGTTATTTATTTCTAATAAAGACAGGTTATTTATTTCTAATAAAGACAGATATTTTTGTTTAACATTTTTACACTGACATATATCTTTGAAGTGTCTTCAACCTTAGTTTTTTATTAGAATACAAACATTCAGTCAGACAGTTTTACACAAGACATGGAGCTTTAAGAAGCTTTAATTCAGTCAAAATCTGTAATGGACTGCCATGTCTCTACCACTATGTACTCCAAGACTGTGTATGGGCATTTCCTTTCAACTATGCCTGGTGGTCTAATCTGATGGTGAACACTCCCAAATAAATCAAGAGCCATGACAAGTACTCAAGATCCAACCATGAAATCACATACCTGTATATAAAGAAAATTTATCATGAGTTGAAAGCAATAATAATTGGTCAGCTATAAATTTCAATCATTTTCATATTGTCACGATAGAAAATAATGTTGAAAAGGAAGAAACACTTCTTGGTGTCCTAGTTTTTGTAGATTTGCTTTGACAACTGATCTTTAAAAAAATGTGATAGTGACTAAGTTCTTTTAACCATTTACTGAACATGATTTAACTAAAAAATATGACCCACTTACTTGAGAAAAATACTTTAAACAGTATTTAACATGAATTAACTACATATGCCATACTGTTAAAGTGTTTGTTTATTTAGCTACACTGTAATTATTTACAAAAACGAGAACATTATATGTTATACAATAATATTTATTTTTCATTAATGTAGTGTCACAGGGTCAAGTATACTTTGTCCGTATTGCCAAGTGCTGTATATTTTTGGTCTGTTCGTGACCATGCCTGTCTCTGTATATATATATATATATGTTAATGTCCATGTCCCTTATTGTTTTCCGTAGTTATTTCTTTAATTCATATACTCATAGCTCATATCTCATATCCAATAGCCGTTACCTATACATAATAGTACTTTATAACCTTTTCAACATCTTCGATTAACTTTTCTCGATAATATTTCAATTTCCCCGCTAATCTGCACAACGCATGCGCACTTGAATTGAGAAATTGTTGGCGCAGGCCACGGTTTTGTTGTAGGGAAGAATAAATATTTTGAGTAGCGCATACTTGTCTTTTTACAGGTAAATAGACTTTTGCAGATGATGCTATTATTATTCATATATATTTTGCCATTCATCGATTATTGTGATTTTCATATTTTGCACTTGAATTGAGAAATTGTTGGCGCAGGCCACGGTTTTGTTGTAGGGAAGAATAAATATTTTGAGTAGCGCATACTTGTCTTTTTACAGACCCCTCTACACCAGGTCCAGAACTCACAGCAGAGTCAACGACCCCTTTGTTTCGTTTGAGCTGCGACAGTAGTTTAAGTAGCTTTAAGTATATATTTCTTACCAAAACGATTTTACAGCAGAGCATGCATGTGTATTTACATCGGATACTGACGTCTTTCATCTCACCACTGTCCTCAGTAAAAATATCTACAGGAAGCAAAATAATTTCATTGAATTTTTATGACAATTTAAATTTGGTTATATACAGCTTGACTGTTTGTGCTTTATAAAGATAATAATTATAAATAAAATAATATTTTCAGTTGGAAGAAAATATATTAAACTAAAAACACACTGATAATCATATTGAAACGTTTATCCGAAATATGCGCTGTCCGAAATTTCTAAACAATTATATACTTCTGAGAGATAATCAGGTAGCGCTATAGAAAAAATTGATAAAATCAAATTCACCAGTCTGGTGTCAGATGCGAATGATGTTGTATCAAAAAACAAAAATTTATTAGATTTACATGGAAATGAAAAATATTACAACATTTATTGGGATAAACTGAATTTGAAACGACACACCCACCTGAAGATTATACGAAGTTGTCTTTCATTGATACTTGTTCACAAGATGAAACCATTTGCATTTTCGTACAAAACAAAAAACTCTGCCAATTTCCACATATCATTTGCTTTTCCATGTAAGTTTTACTTTCCCACCGGCATACAAGTATTACCCAAATAAGATAAGCAATGTTGTTGATATTTGTTTGTACCCGGAAGTGCAAAATATTGTGAAATCTCGCAAGTCACATGACGAGACTTACATACCCTATACCGGATATGTAATGAAAATTACGCCGTGTAGTGCAGTTTTGGACATTGCAATTAAAATTAACGCTTACGTTGATTCAGACTGTTCCTTGTCAGCAAAATTGAAACCGAAAGTAGTGGTTGTTCTAGAATTTACATTCGGAACTGCCTCGGCTATTATCTACATGTACAATATTAACCTCGGAAACAATACGGATTGAAAGTAGTTTTTTCCCAAACGGGGTTTACTTGAAACAAAAAACAGAAAATAATGTAAAAACAAATTTGTATATTTTTTGACATCAATTTGTCTTTTTTCCGGGTCCCTTTTTATGCTTGAAAAATTTGCCGACAACAATTTGTTTTTTTTAAATTTTCCCCTTTCTGTTTGTTAAATTTTAAAGAAACCCCGCCCAAAATTTGTCAACGGGTTGGGTTTTTTTTTATTTCCCCTTTTTTCACACCCCAGAAATATTAAAAAATATATAAATAAGGAAATTTTTTGCTTTTTACCTATAAATTAAACTTTTTTCAGGTGGATTTTTTACTACATATATGGGAAAATTTAAACTTTGTCAACAATTTCCCGGGAAATTAAATTACTATTTGTTAAACATTTTTAAATTTCTTAGCGTGGGGTTAGACCGGAATACCGCATCCGTTCTGTGTATTCATACTATTGTGTTCGAGGTCCTTATCCGAAGACTGACGGAAAGGGCCGAGTATGTGTGTGTGTGTGTGTTTGGTTTGTTTACCCTCGCCACCGGAATGAACCATATGGGCGAGCACATACTTCATTTAAAACTTGCTTAATTTATAAGGGAACTAATTTAATTTGTCTACAGTTTTATCGGTACATGTGTTTACGTGTGTGCCATAATTCCTACCACAAGTTCGTATAAAAGTACGCAACCCATGATAGGAATAAGATGGGATTGCTCCCATACTAAGTTAAAATGACGTGTATTTAAAAAAATGAACAGCATATTTAAATTACCTAAAGTTAAAAGGGCCGAGACGTTTATAAAAAGCACCGTCTCTTATAACAGGTCAACTATTATAATATTCTATGATTAAAATGAGAGAAAGAAAGTCTTGTTAAAGCAATGTCAGGAACGCATTTTCCCAATTCAATGTGGCTAGTCATTAGAGGTCTAATTTGATCAGATACATACACAAAGGAGTGTCAGAATATTAGAAAACAAGTTTGTTTTAGTATGGAAATGATAGATTTTAATAATTTTCTAGTATAATATTTCACCCGAACACCTGCTTAGTTAAAGATGTTCTTATTGGTCTAAAAGTGATTGCCTCCTTTGTTCTCATTGGCCGAAATTTCTCTATTTACAAAATAAGGAGGTCAATCCGATTTTGTGATATTTTGCAAATTTTCTTAATTTTAGGATTGACCTATATCGACAAGTTTGTCGCGCGAACGTGATAGAGATTTAGCAGGTGCCCTTAACACTCCATTGTATTGCATCTGTACAACTATTAAAAAATAAGGATAAAACAACAAAAAGCTTGTAAAATAGCAATTTTTAAATCAATGGTCTAATCTAGATTAGAAAATTCCGTAAATATGGCTATAAGTAATATCTTTGTTACCCTTAATGTGATGAAGTGACCTTTTTTAACAAATATAAGGCCACTTCATACTTGAGTGTATGCGTATAACTTATGCTCCATATGCGGGAACACATACACTTTTATGTTTTATATACAGGACAAAGAGAAGAAGTAAAAATAAACACAGGGCGGGGGAGTAAGGATATTTACACTATATGGAGTCTTTTAACATTAAGGGTAACGGTAGCCTTCCTTCCCAATTTTGTTCGACCACTTGATTTACATTTTAAAACAATATCTGGCATGTAGACCCAATTAAGATAAATTGATTAAAATTTATAATATCACATTGTACTTCCGTTTCACGGCCACTTCCTAGGGCCACAAGTAAAAATATATAAATATTAAGACTATGTAATATACATATTTACAATTAAAAGTATAAGTCTACATGCCTAGACAACATTTAAAACTAAAAAAGTTAAGTATAGATTTGCAACACCGTCCGCGTCCGTCCGCGAAATGAGGATTCGAAATACAACTTGGTTAATAAGGGCCGAGTAGTTGCGATTGCTAGAATTTAATCGAATAAAATGGGTGGGATTCAACCACCGCGCATGCCCTGTGCGAACGTATTGTTTACATCCGGTCGTAGCATAAGGTATTATAAAGGTACTGTGCCGCTATGATAATGTGAGAGTGACGTTGCAATTTTTGTGTACACAAAAGTTTACAATCTTAGTCTGAATAGGTAAAACAGGGTATTTAGAAGTGAATATGATTCAAAATCAGAAAAGGAATTTGAAAAGTCTCGATGGCAAAGTTAGTTAAGTCACTAGGATGCCATACTAATTAAATTGTATCATTTGTTCGAGCCACACAAGTTGTCCAACCTTTTTTTCTTTTTTCTTTCCCTATTTTTATTTTTACATGATATGCAAATTAATTGGAATATAAACTTTAAGGCAGTTTTGTTATAATTTCGAATAATTTAAATATACCGGAAATGATAATTTTTATTGTGTGTAGTGTGTAATATATATTAGTAGTACTTTTGCAGTGCATAAGTTTTTCGTGCCAACTTAACTATAGTTTAAACAATTTATGTACATGTATGCATTCCGTATCAGGTTGCACCAACTTGCTAGATATAGCAACATTTAAAAACAAAAGTGAAATGAGAAGTTAATAGAAAATAACACAGCGCTAATAATCTTTACAAGAAAAAAAGAAATTCTCATCGATTGATAATTATACCAAAAAAAATTGGGACCGAACCTGGCTGTCTTGCATTGATATGTAACTAAAAATTTACCACACAACTTTACCCACTATGTCACGCCGCCAGTTGGTAAATTTGTCGATATTTTAATTTATATGGCAAGCCTGCTTGTTTTAAGATATTAAACACAATATGATATCTTTTGCCGGCTCGCCACGGTATTACGTCATTCGGAACTGCCTCGGCTATTATCTACAATATTAACCTTATCCGAAGACTGACGGAAAGGGCCGAGTAGTTGCGATTGGTATTACGTTAGGATTTTACTGAGAAACAACCTAAAACTCCGAATCCATCCAAAAATTTAACCGAAGCTTGGCTTCCAGCTTTCTACAAAATTTATCTATCTGGGCTAGGATCCAAAATTATTTAGCCAATCAAATTTGATCTTACATAGCGTCAAAAAACCTTCAATTTTCACGCCATTTTTAAAAAGCAGCAAGTATTGTTTTGAGCGCAAAGATATAATGATGATTAAAATGTTTGTTTCAATAAATTAATTAACATTAACGACATCTGGTTCTGTGCATTTTTTTCTTTTTCCTTTTTTCCGGTCATTTCATTCCGGTATTTAGTGTATGTATTTACTGGCCGGGATCCGGGACGCCCGGGACCCGCGATCGTATAAGATATAGAGGAAAAAACGCATATCTAAAACATTTGTCACTCCTTTAGTTTAAACAATTATCTTAGGATTGTTGTAGAAATATTTAATTGACGCCGAAATAATCCTTTAATTCTCTGACAATGTGAACAACTGTGCATAAGAGTTCCCTCACAATTTGATACTACTACATGTAGTTTTTGTCACTTTGTTTTGTGAATAATGTGTTATGTTATTTTGGAAATAAAAAATGTTGAGATATTAATAATAAAAAAAAGATATTATAAAAACAAGCTATTTTTGTAAAAAAAAATCTGGCTATAGAAATAACAAAGTTTTTGTAATTTTGGTAATAAAATATGTTTTTATGTGTTTCTATTCAATAACAGCTGATTTAGTATTCTTTTCCAGGTTAAAGTTTTAAAAAATGTTAACATATTTACACTGTGTATGTAAATTTTGTAATAAAATATGTTTGTTATCATTTGTCTTTATTCAATAAAAGCTGTTTTTCGTATAATTTTCCAGTTTATATAAATAACGAAGTTTAGCTTATCTACAATGTGTAATGTAATTTTGGTGAAAAATATTTGGTTTTTATGTGCTTTTATTCAATAAAAGCTGTTTTTAGTATAATATATAAGGTATCAGGTAAAGAAAATATTAATTTTGATGTAAAAGAGTATCATTGTGAACACATTTTTGGGAACAAAGCTAGGAATACTAGAAAAGGTCGTTATAGTGGGGGCATATCGTTTTATTATAAAAATAATCTTAAAAACTATGTTAAAATTGTTGAGAAAAATCAGCATGGTTTAATTTGGGTTAAATTATCCGCAGATATATTCCCATTCAAAGATGATGTTTATATGGGTCACATATATATACCTCCGTCGGACTCAAAAGTTCTTACCACATTTGATATTGATTTATATGATCAATTAGAATTAGACATAATTAAGTATGGGTGTTTAGGGAAAGTATACATTTCTGGCGATTTCAATAGCAGAACCTCTGATATGTTAGATTATTTCATATTTGATAAATATATTGACCACGATTTTCCGTCAAATGATATTGTTGACATTTTGAAACGTGTAAATAAAGACCACGTGGTCGATAACAGTGGGCGTCGCTTAATAGATACCTGTATCGCTACCGGGCTTTTAATAGCCAATGGCCGCTTGTTAAATGACCGTGACGAAGGTTGTTTTACATATTGCTCGTGTAGAGGACAAAGCACGGTGGACTATTTGTTACTAAATCAATGCGACTTCGAAACTGTTACACATTTCTCTGTACTGGAATTTAATGAACATTCGGATCACGCACCGTTAACATTTAGCATAATGACTAAACAAATTCAGTCGCAGAACAACGACGCGCAGGAATACGAAAATAAATCGACTAAAAATTATATGGGATAGCGAAAAATCCGAAATGTTCCGCACACACATTATGAATAATCATGAATACATTGAAAGGTTAACCAATGATGCATTAAGCGGTCCGATTGACCAGACGGTAAACAACTTTACTCAATTTTTATATGACAACGCATTAATCATATTTGGGAAAACTTGTAAAACAAATAGATATGAATCGAATAAAAAAGCGAGCTGTAAATGGTTTGATGTTAATTGTTACAACGCCAAACGAGAATTTAAAGCAGCTCGAAATAATTTTAATAGAACAAAAAATGACGAAATGCGACATAATTTTATACACTCCCGAACTAAGTACAATAGGATAAAGCGAAAGGCAAAACGAGATTTTAAAATAAAAGAAGGGTATCGTATTAATAATTTAGCAAAAAAAGAACCACGTAAATTTTGGAAAAATATCAAAAAATCTTTAAATAGAACACATACAAAGGCTGAAACGTTAACAGTTAATGAATTACATGACCATTTTAAAAGTCTGTTTGGGGAGTCATTATTGAATAATCAACCGGACCCGGACTTTTCCCAAAATACAATCAATGAAGACTTAGATATGAATTTCACAGAAACAGAACTCCGTGCAGCAACTTTTTCTCAAAATAATAATAAAATGCCAGGTATCGATAATTTAACTAGCGAAATCTTTAAATCGACATATGACATTATCTCGCCATTATTACTAAATTTATATAACAGAATTTTTAATACAGGAGAATACCCGCGCTCGTGGGGGGAAGGGATTATTACTCCAATTTTCAAAAAAGGCAATATAAATGATGCAAAGAACTATCGTGGAATTACTTTAATTCATGTTATAGCAAAACTTTACTCACAATTATTACTTAAACGTTTAACGAAATGGACCGAATAATACGAAAAGATTAGAAAAAGCTAGTTCGGACTTGATATAATTGATTGCATATTTATCCTATATTCTATAATAGCTAAAGTTTTAAATTCTGGTGAAAAACTGTATTGTATGTTCATTGATTATCAGTGCTTTGCTAAAATTGAAAGAAACTTTTGTCAGATAAAGTAAGTTGAAAATTTTTTACGGCCATTCAGTCAATGTTTAAAACAGTAAAAACTAGTGTAAGGTATAAGTCAGATACATCTGCATTCTTCAACTCAGACGTGGGCTTGAAGCAAGGTGACCCCAGCTCACCTCTGCTCTTCATGCTCTTTGTGAACGACATTTTAGATAATATAAATACTGATCTTGATGGCATTTTTACTATAAATGAATTAAAACTGTTCATTCTTATGTATGCAGATGATCAGGCAATTTTTGCTAAAACACCTGAAACTTTACAGTCTATGTTAACTGATGTGGAAAATTATTGTAATTTATGGGGTTTAAAAATAAACATTTCAAAAACAAAAGCGATGATCTTTGAAAATGGGAGGCACACCATGTATAACTTCAAAATTTATAATAATATTATAGAAACAGTAACCTGTTTTAAATACCTAGGTATTACATTATTCAAAAATGGTAATTGGTACCGTACGCAAAAATGCATCGCCCAACATGCATCATTTGCTATGAATAATCTATTTCGTATATTTAACGATGTAGAACTACCAATGGATCAGAAGTGTAAGTTATTCGATACACTAGTATCTTCAATTCTAAATTTTGGATCCGAAATATGGGGTATACATGAAGCAAAGGATATTGAGTCTATTCACACTAAGTTTTTAAGACGCATTTTGGGTGTCAAAAAGTCAACAAATTTTATCTTCACTTTATGGAGAATTAGGAAGAATTCCTTTGTTATTCATTCGAAAAATAAATATGATTAAGTACTGGATAAAAATCTTAAACAGAATGATACTGCTCTGGTTAGAAGAAGCTATTTAATGTTAAAAGTAGATGCAGATCGTAATTTAAAATATAATGGGAAAAATTGGGCTTTTCAAATAAAAAATATTTACAAGAACATGGTTTATTGTATGTATGGAATGATCAATTTGAAATCGATATTCCTTTTTCATTGATTAAACAGAGAATTATTGATAACTTTTTACAAAAATGGTACTCTGATATCAATAACTCCAATCGTTTACAGTCATATTGTGTCTTTAAGTATGAATTCGAATTAGAAGAATATCTGAAAGTGATTACTGATAAGAAATATAGAATTGCTATGTCAAGATTTAGAACTTCATCACATAATCTTTTTATAGAATCTGGAAGATATAATGATACTCCACGAGAACAGAGACTCTGCAAATCGTGCAATATGAAAACCATTGAAAATGAGTACCATTTTTTGCTAGTATGTCCATTTCACCGTGACTTAAGAAGTAAATTTTTTAAACAATATTATTGTCGTTGGCCAAATATCACTAAATTTGAAAAAATTAATGTCATCAAAATCTAAATCTGTTCTACTGAACTTAGCAAAATATATTTATTTTGCAATGAAAAACCGCATCTCATAATACACTCTCTAAATTTAAATATCTTTATTACTAACTCTATTTTTTCCTTAACAACTAGAACTTTTTTTTAATATATATATGTAACAATATATTTAGTTTTTTTTGTATATCTAGACAGTTTGTGAGAATTGTTTATGTAATTTGAACTACTCTCTTCGGATAAAATTTCATTTCTTTTGTCATGTCTGTCGCTGAACATTTTTGTTTGTATTGGCTCTAAACATATGTTTATGTTTTATGCTGAATAAAATTTTGTATTGTATTGTTGTATATATAATTAATTTATATAATTAACAAATGAATTATAGAATGGAAAAATGTTTTCCATCAACAGTTTGAAAACAGGTGTGAAAAAGTTCGTTTGAACACGTGGCGAATCGTTATTTAACTGTGGCGAATCGTTAATACTCTGTGTCGAATCGTTATGTGGCGAATCGTAAGTGTGGCGAATCGTTACATTACCGAAAAAACTAATAAACTATATTTGTGTTGATTATTGTCGTAATGAAAGGCCATTAAACGTTAAGTTTTTTTTTTTGTATGTAATGAACGTTAAATGAATTTGACTTAGGATATAGATATATTAAGAGCTATTTATTAACAAAATCACAATAATTATAATTATTTGCCTAATTAATTGGAAAAATCAAAGACTATATTCTTGAATTGGTCAAATCCCGGGATCCCTATATGTTTTAATAAGATCCCAGCTTTTCTGAAAACAATATTCTTGAACTGGCCAATTCTTGGGATCTCTTTATATTTTAATACGATCCCGGCTTTTCTGAAAACTATATTCTTGAACTGGTCAATTTCCAGGATCCTATTTTTTAATAGGATCCCGGCTTTTCTGGCTGAATTGATTGACAACTTGTGTTTACTTTAGGACTTGTGTCTGTCACTCATTCCAATACTAAATAACATATTACAACTTAACTTCGTATAAAGAGACATCTTTATGAATTCTACTTATCTAATTTTATTTCTGGTCAAGGTCAACAGGCCATATAATAAATGTGCACAGACATAGGGACTGCATTCTTTCTGTTTACATTCATCTTCATATATACTCATATTCCTCTTCGTTAAACTGAGAGAACTGGCTTCCATAACTTTATATGTCACTTTTATTTTGATGTTCGCTGAAGTCTCTTCTCTTCAGCTAACAGAACTTAAACACACCCTGGAAAGAAATTACGAAGCGAGTCGCTACTAGCTTTTTTAAAAGCTAACCTTGTTTACACCGTTAAAGTGGACTTGACCACCGCGTCACTAAATAATTATCCGAAACGCACAGTTCTTTTACCGTGGTCTCTTATGGACACGGCCTTGTCCATTTTCGCCCTTCTTTATTCTAAAGTAAATCTGTCACATTTAAAGCTTCATTATGGACTTCTATTAAACTCAGCAGAATTTTGTATTTCATAACTTTAAACATCAACACTAGACAAGTTAGTCGAAGCCCGAAATGTCCTATGTTAGCCATCTAGATTTCACAATATTTCTTAATTTGTTAAGTCACTGTCAAATTATCAAAGTTTCAAATGTCATGTATGCTGGCGTGTACAGTAAAAACTCTGAAAACCGGACCCTCTGAATACCGGAATCCTCTGAAAACCGGACAATTTCAAAAGTCCCATATTTTATCCTTATAAGTTCATAGAAAAAAAATCCTCTGAATACCGGAACCTCTGAATTCCGAAAACCGGACGATATTCTAAGGCTACTAATGATAATCATGCATAAAAAATCCTCTGAAAACCGGACAGCAATTTCAAGTGTCAACTTTCTGTGTATTTTAATGTAGATTAAAACATAATCTCAACAGGTGACATGTTCAATTATCACCTCTCCTTACCTATGAAGGTGTGAAAACACTTCTCAGTGTGTGTTAATTTCTTATTGGCAATTAAATAATAGCTCTTTCATCATAAGTGTTTCCTTGTAAAGGTATGATTTTTCAAGATGTTTTTAATTTATTTTTTTTCAATATTAAATGTCTTAAAGAATTAGGAAACTTTTGTTAAATGATTCCTGTTTTGCTTAAAATTTTGATATTGAATTTATATTTGTTTAGAAATTAATCATATTCAAAAATAGTAATACTAAATTCCATTAATTACATATTTCAAAGCCAATAAAAAAGATATGATATATTCAAGACAAAATGTTGTTTTAATATCTGATTTTCTGAATTATATTCTTGGATTTGCATAATTAAATTACTCAAGATATTTCTTGCAAAAAGAAATTAAAGTATGACTGAGACAAAAAGTTTGTCAAAAAATGCACAATTTTTTAAGTACAAAATGATTGAACAAAGTAGTTGTTCAAACACATCATAATTATCAATAAATGTATAAAACCTCTGAAAACCGGAATCCTCTGAAAACCGGACTTTTGGTCAATTCCGTAGTACTTCTCGAATCCTTCAACCAAGAAATGAGATCCTGCAGAATACACAAAAAAACAACTTTTAAAGTCATCAGAAATGACACTAAATGTACACTGTTTCAATAAATACACTTAAAATGTAACCAGTCACATTAAAAATGACTTGAAATAGGGCACTTCAAAATTTCAAAGAACTATTTTCTAGCCTACAACGGACTGGGTCTAATTCCGTACCGGGTTGAGACCTTATTGGTCACATGACACCCAAAAAGGGACGTAATCGCTGCTGTTTGTTTCATTTTACGCCTTTTTCCAACAGTATTTCAGTCATATAGGCGGGTAGTTTCCTAACCATCGTTCCTGGAGAGTTACACCAGTACTAGACTACATTCCTCCGCGCTAAACTACCAAAGCATCTCCCGGGGATCGAACCCACGCCAGAGAGGTAACTGGATTAGAAGTCATCGACTCTAACCCCTTGACCACGGAGGCAATCGCTGCTGTAGCTCTTGTTCTTCAATTTGGAGATTCCCCGCGCTATTTGGAATTCATACTGCAATCGACAACGAGCTGTTAAACTCACTTAACCATTGAAGAGCAAGAGCTATATACGTCTATATCCTTACTCACAATTCATATAACATAATAGATTTATTCAATAATCTGAAATAAACGAACATTTAATTACGAAAAATGAAGGTTAGTGACTCGTTGATGTTGTTGTTGATAATTTTTGTGTCAAACAACTTCTCTAAACAATAGCTTGCGCTTTAATATTACCGTGATATTTTGTAAATTTTAACATTATCATTGTCTTAAATTGTCGACATTTATTAATGTTTGTGTTTGTTGAAATAAGTATTATAATTAAAACATACCTGTTAGTTGAATATATAGTATTAAAACATGAGTTTAAAATTCTCTTCTCTGATTTAACAATGCACTGAGTACAGAAATCATCATTATAACAGAAATAATGATAACAAATTAATTTGGATCATCGAGCGTGTTTTGTAATGAATTTTTAATTGGTACATTTAAGTTAAAGCGCAATTTTCAGTTAATAATCTTGAAATGTTCAGTTAATAACCTTATTTTAACAAAAATAAGATGTTTCACAAAAAATAACTTTAGGGCCGATTTTAAGACTAATTTTGAGGCCGATTTGACTTGTTTTAGGGCCGATTTGACTAGTTTTGGGGCCGATTTGACTTTTTGAAATTGTTGTGTGGCCGATTTGACTAAATTTGAGGCCGATTTGACTAATTTTGGGGCCGATATGACTTGGGGCCGATATGACTTGGGGCCGATTTGACTAGTTTGCGTTATTTGTCCTTGAAATGAAGGGCGGGTCTGATGGTGTAATACATGAAAGGTGTTTAATTTTTGTCACATTGCAGAAGAAGTACTACAACACCTCTCGTAGATTTATCAATATAATAGATATATAGGAAGAATTAATAAGCTTAACACAATGACATAAATTCATACTTTTATATTTTTAAGGCATTTTATATGTTATCCTGAACATTTTCCAATATCAACTTTAACAGTCAAATTTTTAAATATATAGTTAAGAAAGATCAATAAAAGTGTAATAAAAGAATGAGCATAAGGACACATTAAAACGATAAGACCACCATAAATAGATTAACTTTTACGCAAATTATTATCTGTCATCTTTTTCAAAACATGCATAAGAAAGATGCAGTTCTATGAAAAGGGACTGCCAATTAATCTAAGAGGTTATATCAGAATATTCCAGAAGAGATCGAGGTTAAGTATTTCTTACTTTTCGTCATATATTTCTTCATTATGATTATGCAACTGTTAAGATTGTGTACACGTTAAATATTGTCATTATTTTTTTCAGATAATTTCGAAGAAACAGTTTTTAGTATGTCCTGTATCTATTTACTGTTTTTGAGGCTCATTTCTCAGCCATGCACTTTTCACATCTTAGGCAACTCTGAGAACTTTTATGGTCCTTTCTATACGAATCTCGCAATTTGGACAATAGTTGCAACAGCAATAACAGATCTCACACATCAGAAGATGTCCACATTGCATGAATACCCTGCTCTTTGTTCTTTCTCTACAACATATACACATGAGAACCACCCGTAGTCGTCTATTCTCTTCCTCAAGTGCTCATACTCATCAATAACTAGAAAATAAAATGGGATTTTCATTTTCCAAATTATGTTTAATAGAATTTAGGTTTTATTATATAAATATATTTAAAAAAAAAGAAATATATCTTATGAATACAACAGAATAATGTATTGTGCTATTAATGAAGATGGTGCGCGCACCCATATACAGTTTGCAGTTACTCAATTAGTTTAATCTAGCGGCATATGAATAATTGAGAATTTCAATTATGCTATAATCATCAATTTACTACCAATCTGTTCCCTAAATTACAATGTTGATTTAGACTAAGATAGTGACAATAAGTTAAATCATACGTATTGTACATTTATTCCAGTCAATAATGTGGCCACTGGAACCAAATATTATCAACGGAAATTCAGACAAAAAAAGATGAAAAAATAAATTAAGATAATATCGTATCGGTTAAGATTTATTATCCAGAGCTCGCTAGTTTGTCTCCAGAGCAAAGAAAAATGGCTGATATTGAGTCTATAACCACTGATTTGGATATTAGATGGATTTTTTTAGAAGTTGAACACTTTCATAACTTTTCAGTTAGTTAGTTAAATGACCCTTTCTAAATCATCATCTCAATTGTGACCGTCAAGTTGCTAGGGTAAGTCCATCTCCATACTGTTAAACAAATTCCAACAAAACCTATTATCGTTTACTTATAAAGTTTATATTAAATAAATAATATTTTAAAATAATTGCTTTAACCTAGAATTTTATAGATCCTCTATACATTTTTTCTTTACCTGAGCTATTATTTCCAACACTTTCTGAATGTTTTTCCATCAATCTATCTCTTTAAGATAGTGCACTTGTTGTGGAAAGTTTAACTTTACTATGACGGTCGCTATATTCGATACGCTTTACATTTTGTTGGTTAAAATACGTTGGTTGAAATACGATACTGTACAGGCACATTTATAAAATAAAATTCACGGATTGTGTAGGAAGCTTTAAAACGTTCCGTAATGTTAAATCATGTATATAGTAGAAAATATCTATGAGAAAATGAGAACCAATTTTTTAAGCCAATCACCGACGAGGATTGTTTAGAGGAAATTGTCAGAGAATTAAAGGATTATTTCGGCGTCAATTAAATATTTCTACAACCATCCTAAGATAATTGTTTAAACTAAAGGTGTGACAAATGTTTTAGATATGCGTTTTTTCCTCTATATCTTATACGATCGCGGGTCCCGGGCGTCCCGGATCCCGGCCAGTAAATACATACACTAAATACCGGAATGAAATGACCGGAAAAAAGGAAAAAGAAAAAAATGCACAGAACCAGATGTCGTTAATGTTAATTAATTTATTGAAACAAACATTTTAATCATCATTATATCTTTGCGCTCAAAACAATACTTGCTGCTTTTTAAAAATGGCGTGAAAATTGAAGGTTTTTTGACGCTATGTAAGATCAAATTTGATTGGCTAAATAATTTTGGATCCTAGCCCAGATAGATAAATTTTGTAGAAAGCTGGAAGCCAAGCTTCGGTTAAATTTTTGGATGGATTCGGAGTTTTAGGTTGTTTCTCAGTAAAATCCTAACGTAATACCAATCGCAACTACTCGGCCCTTTCCGTCAGTCTTCGGATAAGGTTAATATTGTAGATAATAGCCGAGGCAGTTCCGAATGACGTAATACCGTGGCGAGCCGGCAAAAGATATCATATTGTGTTTAATATCTTAAAACAAGCAGGCTTGCCATATAAATTAAAATATCGACAAATTTACCAACTGGCGGCGTGACATAGTGGGTAAAGTTGTGTGGTAAATTTTTAGTTACATATCAATGCAAGACAGCCAGGTTCGGTCCCAATTTTTTTTGGTATAATTATCAATCGATGAGAATTTCTTTTTTTCTTGTAAAGATTATTAGCGCTGTGTTATTTTCTATTAACTTCTCATTTCACTTTTGTTTTTAAATGTTGCTATATCTAGCAAGTTGGTGCAACCTGATACGGAATGCATACATGTACATAAATTGTTTCAACTATAGTTAAGTTGGCACGAAAAACTTATGCACTGCAAAAGTACTACTAATATATATTACACACTACACACAATAAAAATTATTATTTCCGGTATATTTAAATTATTCGAAATTATAACAAAACTGCCTTAAAGTTTATATTCCAATTAATTTTCATCTCATGTAAAAATAAAAATAAGGAAAGAAAAAAGAAAAAAAAGGTTGGACAACTTGTGTGGCTCGAACAAATGATACAATTTAATTAGTATGGCATCCTAGTGACTTAACTAACTTTGCCATCGAGACTTTTCAAATTCCTTTTCTGATTTTGAATCATATTCACTTCTAAATACCCTGTTTTACCTATTCAGACTAAGATTGTAAACTTTTGTGTACACAAAAATTGCAACGTCACTCTCACATTATCATAGCGGCACAGTACCTTTATAATACCTTATGCTACGACCGGATGTAAACAATACGTTCGCACAGGGCATGCGCGGTGGTTGAATCCCACCCATTTTATTCGATTAAATTCTAGCAATCGCAACTACTCGGCCCTTATTAACCAAGTTGTATTTCGAATCCTCATGTCGCGGACGGACGCGGACGGTGTTGCAAATCTATACTTAACTCTTTTAGTTTTAAATGTTGTCTAGGCATGTAGACTTATACTTTTAATTGTAAATATGTATATTACATAGTCTTAATATTTATATATTTTTACTTGTGGCCCTAGGAAGTGGCCGTGATACGGAAGTACAATGTGATATTATAAATTTTAATCAATTTATCTTAATTGGGTCTACATGCCAGATATTGTTTTAAAATGTAAATCAAGTGGTCGAACAAAATTGGGAAGGAAGGCTACCGTTACCCTTAATGTTAAAAGACTCCATATAGTGTAAATATCCTTACTCCCCCGCCCTGTGTTTATTTTTACTTCTTCTCTTTGTCCTGTATATAAAACATAAAAGTGTATGTGTTCCCCCATATGGAGCATAAGTTATACGCATACACTCAAGTATGAAGTGGCCTTATATTTGTTAAAAAAGGTCACTTCATCACATTAAGGGTAACAAAGATATTACTTATAGCCATATTTGGGGAATTTTCTAATCTAGATTAGACCATTGATTTAAAAATTGCTATTTTACTGTTGCCATCTCACAAACAAACTTTCAGGAAAATTAGTCAGTGTCCAAAAACAACACCATGTTTCACCCTTAACATCAAGAAAGATAAGAAAAATTTTGAGTTCTACATATTGTGTTTATTTTTATTTCCAACATGGTCAACTCCTTATACCTTTGTCAAACCATTTGCCTGATATGAACTAAAGATACAGCACCTAAATATTCTGCAAAATAGAAATGTTTTACTGATGTATTTTGTTTGTATTGTTTTATTATAATATTGATCTATAAAGTCTGTATGATACATGTACATATATATTTTTCACAAACTTTGTATTACATGATGTTGATAACAGGGAAAAAGATATTACTTATTTCCAATATGGAATTATTTTGGTTTTAATCTTTATATCTTATATTACAACATTATTGTATACATTATTAGTATGTTTCACAATTTTTGTGTTTTTGCAGTCATGTTTATATTTGTATCTTTTGTCGTTCCTAATGCCTAGAACTCTCACTGTCCGACAAACAAACTTTTACACTTTATAGGAATAAAGTAATTTCAGGGGGGAGGTCGTGTTATGCTATGAAAAATTAGCTATTTTCTTGTTATATTTTATATTGTGTATATTAAATAAGTGAGTGAAATATTTGTATTGAATTTCATTTTAAATTTTATTTTGTATTTTCTGATTTCAAAATTAGGCATAAATTTATAAATGATAAAACTAAATTATACCCTTTTTCTTTGTTAAATCTCAAGTACATTTATGTGGTCAATTGGAATGTCTCAAACAGGTGACATGTTGTTACAGAGAAGCAAATGTGCTAAAAACCTTTTACACTAGACAAAGAATTACAAAATGCTTGTTATATTAACATCTGTGATAAACTTTATTCTTTTAAAAACATAGACAATTAAATTTACTAATAGTGATTCGAAAATATGTAAGTTATTTCTCAAGTATTTTTAGACTTAAGCCAGATCTTGTAGTTCCGCCTCTCTAGAAATAATGTTTAATTATTGGTCAACTAAGATAAACCAATGGACAGTGAGAGAACCCCTTAAAAGATCCCTTTTCCAGCTGGCAGTATCAATCTGCCTGATTAGTAACTATATGTGTTGACAAATTAAATAAAAGCTGGAAAAGTGGATTAAACTTTCTTATATTTTTATATCTAGATATTCCCCATTGTGAAAGATGCTGCACCAACAAACAATTCTGAAGAAATAAAATTTCCTCTAAGAACTGGTCAATTTCCAGGATCCTATTTTTTTTAATAGGATCCCGGCTTCTCTGGCTGAATTGATTGACAACTTGTGTTTACTTTAGGACTTGTGTCTGTCACTCATTCCAATACTAAATAACATATTACAACTTAACTTCGTATAAAGAGACATCTTTATGAATTCTACTTATCTAATTTTTTTTCTGGTGAAGGTCAACAGGCCATATAGTAAATGTGCATAGACATAGGGACTGCATTTTTTCTGTTTACATTCATCTCCATATATACTCATATTCCTCTTTGTTAAACTGAGAGAACTGGCTTCCATAACTTTATATGTCACTTTTATTTTGATGTTCGCTGAAGTCTCTTCAGCTAACAGAACTTAAACACACCCTTGGAAAGAAATTACGAAGCGAGTCGCTACTAGCTTTTTTAAAAGCTAACCTTGTTTACACCGTTAAAGTGGACTTGACCACCGCGTCACTAAATAATTATCCGAAACGAACAGTTCTATTACCGTGGTCTCTTATGGACACGGCCTTGTCCATTTTCGCCCTTCTTTATTCTAAAGTAAATCTGTCACATTTAAAGCTTCATTATGGACTTCTATTAAACTCAGCAGAATTTTGTATTTCATAACTTTAAACATCAACACTAGACAAGTTAGTCGAAGCCCGAAATGTCCTATGTTAGCCATCTAGATTTCACAATATTTCTTAATTTGTTAAGTCACTGTCAAATTATCAAAGTTTCAAATGTCATGTATGCTGGCGTGTACAGTAAAAACTCTGAAAACCGGACCCTCTGAATACCGGAATCCTCTGAAAACCGGACAATTTCAAAAGTCCCATATTTTATCCTTATAAGTTCATAGAAAAAAAATCCTCTGAATACCGGAACCTCTGAATTCCGAAAACCGGACGATATTCTAAGGCTACTAATGATAATCATGCATAAAAAATCCTCTGAAAACCGGACAGCAATTTCAAGTGTCAACTTTCTGTGTATTTTAATGTAGATTAAAACATAATCTCAACAGGTGACATGTTTAATTATCATCTCTCCTTACCTATGAAGGTGTGAAAACACTTCTCAGTGTGTGTTAATTTCTTATTGGCAATTAAATAATAGCTTTTTCATCATAAGTCTTTCCTTGTAAAGGTATGATTTTTCAAGATGTTTTTAATTTTATTTTTTTTTCAATATTAAATGTCTAAAAGAATTAGGAAACTTTTGTTAAATGATTCCTGTTTTGCTTAAAATTTTGATATTGAATTTATATTTGTTTAGAAATTAATCATATTCATTCAAAAATAGTAATACTAAATTCCATTAATTACATATCTCAAAGCCAATGAAAAAGATATGATATATTTAAGACAATATGTTGTTTTAATATCTGATTTTCTGAATTATATTCTTGGATTTGCATAATTAAATTACTCAAGATATTTCTTGCAAAAAGAAATTAAAGTATGACTGAGACAAAAAGTTTGTCAAAAAATGCACAATTTTTTAAATACAAAATGATTGAACAAAGTAGTTGTTCAATCACATCATAATTATCAATAAATGTATAAAACCTCTGAAAACCGGAATCCTCTGAAAACCGGACTTTTGGTCAATTCCGTAGTACTTCTCGAATCCTTCAACCAAGAAATGAGATCCTGCAGAATACACAAAAAAACAACTTTTAAAGTCATCAGAAATGACACTAAATGTACACTGTTTCAATAAATACACTTAAAATGTAACCAGTCACATTAAAAATGACTTGAAATAGGGAACTTCAAAATTTCAAAGAACTATTTTCTAGCCTACAACGGGCTGGGTCTAATTCCGTACCGGGTTGAGACCTTATTGGTCACATGACACCCAAAAAGGGACGTAATCGCTGCTGTTTGTTTCATTTTACGCCTTTTTCCAACAGTATTTCAGTCATATAGGCGGGTAGTTTCCTAACCATCGTTCCTGGAGAGTTACACCAGTACTAGACTACATTCCTCCGCGCTAAACTACCAAAGCATCTCCCGGGGATCGAACCCACGCCAGAGAGGTAACTGGATTAGAAGTCATCGACTCTAACCCCTTGACCACGGAGGCAATCGCTGCTGTAGCTCTTGTTCTTCAATTTGGAGATTCCCCGCGCTATTTGGAATTCATACTGCAATCGACAACGAGCTGTTAAACTCACTTAACCATTGAAGAGCAAGAGCTATATACGTCTATATCCTTACTCACAATTCATATAACATAATAGATTTATTCAATAATCTGAAATAAACGAACATTTAATTACGAAAAATGAAGGTTAGTGACTCGTTGATGTTGTTGTTGATAATTTTTGTGTCAAACAACTTCTCTAAACAATAGCTTGCGCTTTAATATTACCGTGATATTTTGTAAATTTTAACATTATCATTGTCTTAAATTGTCGACATTTATTAATGTTTGTGTTTGTTGAAATAAGTATTATAATTAAAACATACCTGTTAGTTGAATATATAGTATTAAAACATGAGTTTAAAATTCTCTTCTCTGATTTAACAATGCACTGAGTACAGAAATCATCATTATAACAGAAATAATGATAACAAATTAATTTGGATCATCGAGCGTGTTTTGTAATGAATTTTTAATTGGTACATTTAAGTTAAAGCGCAATTTTCAGTTAATAATCTTGAAATGTTCAGTTAATAACCTTATTTTAACAAAAATAAGATGTTTCACAAAAATAACTTTAGGGCCGATTTTAAGACTAATTTTGAGGCCGATTTGACTTGTTTTAGGGCCGATTTGACTAGTTTTGGGGCCGATTTGACTTTTTGAAATTGTTGTGTGGCCGATTTGACTAAATTTGAGGCCGATTTGACTAATTTTGGGGCCGATATGACTTGGGGCCGATATGACTTGGGGCCGATTTGACTAGTTTGCGTTATTTGTCCTTGAAATGAAGGGCGGGTCTGATGGTGTAATACATGAAAGGTGTTTAATTTTTGTCACATTGCAGAAGAAGTACTACAACACCTCTCGTAGATTTATCAATATAATAGATATATAGGAAGAATTAATAAGCTTAACACAATGACATAAATTCATACTTTTATATTTTTAAGGCATTTTATATGTTATCCTGAACATTTTCCAATATCAACTTTAACAGTCAAATTTTTAAATATATAGTTAAGAAAGATCAATAAAAGTGTAATAAAAGAATGAGCATAAGGACACATTAAAACGATAAGACCACCATAAATAGATTAACTTTTACGCAAATTATTATCTGTCATCTTTTTCAAAACATGCATAAGAAAGATGCAGTTCTATGAAAAGGGACTGCCAATTAATCTAAGAGGTTATATCAGAATATTCCAGAAGAGATCGAGGTTAAGTATTTCTTACTTTTCGTCATATATTTCTTCATTATGATTATGCAACTGTTAAGATTGTGTACACGTTAAATATTGTCATTATTTTTTTCAGATAATTTCGAAGAAACAGTTTTTAGTATGTCCTGTATCTATTTACTGTTTTTGAGGCTCATTTCTCAGCCATGCACTTTTCACATCTTAGGCAACTCTGAGAACTTTTATGGTCCTTTCTATACGAATCTCGCAATTTGGACAATAGTTGCAACAGCAATAACAGATCTCACACATCAGAAGATGTCCACATTGCATGAATACCCTGCTCTTTGTTCTTTCTCTACAACATATACACATGAGAACCACCCGTAGTCGTCTATTCTCTTCCTCAAGTGCTCATACTCATCAATAACTAGAAAATAAAATGGGATTTTCATTTTCCAAATTATGTTTAATAGAATTTAGGTTTTATTATATAAATATATTTAAAAAAAAAAAGAAATATATCTTATGAATACAACAGAATAATGTATTGTGCTATTAATGAAGATGGTGCGCGCACCCATATACAGTTTGCAGTTACTCAATTAGTTTAATCTAGCGGCATATGAATAATTGAGAATTTCAATTATGCTATAATCATCAATTTACTACCAATCTGTTCCCTAAATTACAATGTTGATTTAGACTAAGATAGTGACAATAAGTTAAATCATACGTATTGTACATTTATTCCAGTCAATAATGTGGCCACTGGAACCAAATATGATCAACGGAAATTCAGACAAAAAAAAGATGAAAAAATAAATTAAGATAATATCGTATCGGTTAAGATTTATTATCCAGAGCTCGCTAGTTTGTCTCCAGAGCAAAGAAAAATGGCTGATATTGAGTCTATAACCACTGATTTGGATATTAGATGGATTTTTTTAGAAGTTGAACACTTTCATAACTTTTCAGTTAGTTAGTTAAATGACCCTTTCTAAATCATCATCTCAATTGTGACCGTCAAGTTGCTAGGGTAAGTCCATCTCCATACTGTTAAACAAATTCCAACAAAACCTATTATCGTTTACTTATAAAGTTTATATTAAATAAATAATATTTTAAAATAATTGCTTTAACCTAGAATTTTATAGATCCTCTATACATTTTTTCTTTACCTGAGCTATTATTTCCAACACTTTCTGAATGTTTTTCCATCAATCTATCTCTTTAAGATAGTGCACTTGTTGTGGAAAGTTTAACTTTACTATGACGGTCGCTATATTCGATACGCTTTACATTTTGTTGGTTAAAATACGTTGGTTGAAATACGATACTGTACAGGCACATTTATAAAATAAAATTCACGGATTGTGTAGGAAGCTTTAAAACGTTCCGTAATGTTAAATCATGTATATAGTAGAAAATATCTATGAGAAAATGAGAACCAATTTTTTAAGCCAATCACCGACGAGGATTTTTCAAATTTTCAGGTTACAAATGTTCTGCCTTCCGTTTACGTGTTCTGCTTTCGTTTATTGGTGCAGCATCTTTCACAATGGGGAATATCTAGATATAAAAATATAAGAAAGTTTAATCCACTTTTCCAGCTTTTATTTAATTTGTCAACACATATAGTTACTAATCAGGCAGAATGATACTGCCAGCTGGAAAAGGGATCTTTTAAGGGGTTCTCTCACTGTCCATTGGTTTATCTTAGTTGACCAATAATTAAACATTATTTCTAGAGAGGCGGAACTACAAGATCTGGCTTAAGTCTGAAAATACTTGAGAAATAACTTACATATTTTCGAATCACTATTAGTAAATTTAATTGTCTATGTTTTTAAAAGAATAAAGTTTATCACAGATGTTAATATAACAAGCATTTTGTAATTCTTTGTCTAGTGTAAAAGGTTTTTAGCACATTGGCTTCTCTGTAACAACATGTCACCTGTTTGAGACATTCCAATTGACCACATAAATGTACTTGAGATTTAACAAAGAAAAAGGGTATAATTTAGTTTTATCATTTATAAATTTATGCCTAATTTTGAAATCAGAAAATACAAAATAAAATTTAAAATGAAATTCAATACAAATAGTTCACTCACTTATTTAATATACACAATATAAAATATAACAAGAAAATAGCTACTTTTTCATAGCATGACACGACCTCCCCCCTGAAATTACTTTATTCCTATAAAGTGTAAAAGTTTGTTTGTCGGACAGTGAGAGTTCTAGGTAAGTTACGACAAAAGATACAAATATAAACATGACTGCAAAAACACAAAAATTGTGAAACGTACTAATAATGTATACAATAATGTTGTAATATAAGATATAAAGATTAAAACCAAAATAATTCCATATTGGAAATAAGTAATATCTTTTTCCCTGTTATCAACATTATGTAATACAAAGATAGTGAAAAATATATATGTACATGTATCATACAGACTTTATAGATCAATATTACAATAAAACAATACAAACAAAATACATCAATAAAACATTTCTATTTTGCAGAATATTTAGGTGCTGTATCTTTAGTTCATATCAGGCAAATGGTTTGACAAAGCGTCGGGTTAATTCTACAACCCCGTAACTCGATTTTTGGCAAAATTGAGATTTTTATATCATTTTTTTCGTCTCAGTGAGCTCTTCACAGTGAACATACTTATGTAGTTGTAGAACTAACATAAATATGTTTATTTCCAATTCCACAAACCCGTAACTCGCTATTTACATCAAACTTTAATTCTAGACTCCAGTAACTTCTCGTCCAATCAAACATTCTGATTTTGTACCACGTGATACATGACACATCTGTAATGGCTGCCTACTTTATCACAACCAAATATTTGAAAAACCTTTAGTGATTTATTTAAAGATAATTATAGTATATTACCTGACTGTAATATACATATATTGATGATTTAGTTTTTATAGCTCTAACATCATTTTGAATTATATAGTAAATGTCTTGAATAGATAAATATGTAAATACTACATTTATTCGGATGATTACCATTTCGGACAGCCTCGATGAGTACTATAATTTTTTTGTTTCCCGAAAGCTTCTTATTTTCAAGTTTTTACACTTTTTGAAAGGGTACTCATTGGCTATATAGCTGAACCCTTTTTTCCATTTGCATTTTGATCATCCATGAAGTTATAGTTATTAGATATTCTTGAATGGAAGACAAAATACCACTTTGTTTACATCTAGATGCTATCAGGACAAATTGTTTCAGATTCAACGCTGTTTTCTAAAGTACGAAAAGCATCTACTTGATGTACACTCTAAATCAAAAATTGAAACATTATAGCAACATAGGTATGTGACAGAAACGCATCGTCGGATACCCACGGTTGATAAACATGTAACATAACAAGTGCATACTTTTGAAAAATTGATGTAGATATCATTTGATAGTAGCATTGATTTTCAAACAGACGTGTAATATTTTACACAGTAGGAGAAGTTAATGATATTTTTTACTTGAATTGTTGCTATGTTTCTAGCCGAAAATTATTACACTTAGTCAATTTTGCTTCAAATGTTTCACTTAGAACCCCGTATGTTGCTTTAATGGTGTAGAAATGACCCGAATGTTTTGCCAACAACCCAGTATCTCCCGAATGGGGTTTTTGAATTCAGAATATGTATGTGTTTTCTTATTTATTATGAAAAATTGAAATAAATTATTTGAGATTTTAGCTTTAAAATTGTATTCACAGATATAAAATTTAATATATATGTATTACATACAGATTCCTAAATTCACTGAAAATTTAATCTTTATACGGTTTATCATTAAAAAGTAATTACAGTTCAAACTTTCAAATGCGATTTTCTAAAAATGACAAAAAATGACATACGGGTTTGTAGTATTAAGCCAACGAAAGGTATAAGGAGTTGACCATGTTGGAAATAAAAATAAACACAATATGTAGAACTCAAAATTTTTCTTATCTTTCTTGATGTTAAGGGTGAAACATGGTGTTGTTTTTGGACACTGACTAATTTTCCTGAAAGTTTGTCTGTGAGATGGCAACAGTCCCAGTCAAATGACAGAATTGGGTACCAAAAACCTCTGATAGAAATACAGTCAAGGGTTTGTGGTACATAAGCACGCCAGTAGTTTGGACACAAAGACAAATGTATTAAAGGAATTTGTACACAATCTTTTCCATTCGTTAATTCAACAATGTTCAAGAGAATTTGATGTTTTCCGTTGTTTTAGAAGGTATTTTGTAACAGACACAATGAAAAGGAAAGAACAAATTGATAGTGCTAAAATATAGTGTTCCAATTGAATATTTAATGTTTCGAAAAAATTAGGTGCATCAGTACTTGTAACTTTCTTTTGTTTATAAATAAATGATGGAACAGTTGAGGCTGAAACATGTTTCATTTGAGTACTTCTCAAAACAGTTACCATAATTAAAAGTTTCCTCAATTTAAGTGAAACAAAAAAAAGTATAAACAGACATAAACCTGCCACAGCTGTTGTACAATACAATAAAATTTCATCTGTGGATAGCCAAGAATCTTCAACTGTTATTTGTCCAGCTAGTAGAGGTTCAGTTAATGTCTGAAATGCTATAGCGTCATTCTTAGCAGCTTCAGCCATTTTTTGTAGACTTAGAAGAGACTTTCTGTCATCAGTTATTATTTGATTCATTGAATGATTATATAGCCTAAAGTGTGGTTCTTCAATATTAAGTGGGTTTTCAAAAAGTGAGTTACTTTCAATAGATTGTATTGAAGTATCATTGAAGAATTGTTGTAGAACTGCCAAATTTATGGGGTGTAATTTAGAAATTGTTGTTTTTTGACAATTTGAAAATCTTTGAGGTAAGAACATATTCTTAGCTGTAACTGAACATTGGCATGGTACAGATATTGTACAAAAATTACATCCAGTTACCATGTGCCTAGATGAATTACATATGAATTGTAATGTTTCAATTTTATATACAACAATACTTGTTTTAGATAAGACAATCATGTTTGGATTTATATGATCTAAAATAAATCTGAAATTACAATTTTGTTTTACCATAGCTTTATCATTCTGAAATACACCAAGGATACAATTTGGAGTTGTTATTGGTGTAAGAACTTTATTAAATTTACACAAAAATTTAAAATTGTTCATTTTACAATTTGCAAGATCATTTTGATTAAATGTTGTATAAAATTGGGAATCATGTGTCATAGCAAAAAATTGAGGTAAACCTATTAACTGGGTTGCGTGGTTTGTAGAGTCATTTACCGGTACAGAAAATGACTGTATACTGTACAAGGTTAAAGGTCTTTTGAATGGAACAATAGGAAGTTTTAGGGCAACATATAACCTTGACCCTTTTCGTGCATAAACTGTTTTTACATTTTCATATATGTCAATAATATCTGTGTATACAAGATGAAAACCATTAAATTTGTTATGAATTATTGTCTGAATATCATGTAGTGCTTTTGATGAATTAAATGAGGAGAAAGCTTGCCTTCTACTAAATCAAACACACTATCTAAGATTTCATTAAATCTGTTTTCTATGTTTCTGGAGTTTTCAATATGTTTTACAAGAAATACATTCATGGTAGTAAAAGCTATTTCTAGATTATCATAGGAACTATATAATTCATTTTGGATATGTTGGATGGCCAGCTCATTTGTTTTTAAACCTTCCATTAAATTGGACATTCTTTGATCAGAAGCCTTTATATAAGAAGCAAGGTTTTCTTCATGTTGTTCCACACCAGATACAACTTTTGAAGTTATCTTGTTAAGTGCATTTATGTGATGTGCCAACCTTTCTACATCTTCTATTGTTGCAGTTGCAAATATAGATTTTGATAAATCTCCAATGAAGGATAATATTGCACGTTTAGATCTACTTTTTACATTCAAATTTCTTTCAGGAATAAGTTTGTAAATTGTCTTCAATGTACTGTTAATCATGATTTCTGTGGCATGTCTTATTTGGTTGACTTCCAATAGTACATCATTAACAAATAGACATGATTTTTCATCTTTTGTACATCCTGGCATATCAATCATATTGAGACTTGTGGGTAATTCAATTTCAAAGGTATGTACCCAGGTTTCTTCCGACAGATATAACTCGGCTTCAGGTTCAAAGACTACACCATAATTTAGTTGTTGCAACTCAGCAGACAGATTTCCAGATACCATAGTAGTACAGAGTGCCATAAAGATCACCATTAGCATCATGTTTGCCCATTTAACTAAAACAAAACAAAATGGATGCAAGTCAGTCATTGTTGCAAAATTGACGTCTCAGTTTTGCAATCTAGCACTTTGATCAGGAAACAGGAATGATAGAGAAGAATAGTTTAAGAGGACAGAACAACATTCATATACTCACATACAAGATCATACACTCATCATTTATAATAATCAAACCTGAACCTTAAAATTTGACTTTCTTACATTAAATGTCTGTTTGGCATATATCAAAAA
>NW_026865538.1:0-7525 GCF_026571515.1 Ruditapes philippinarum | reverse complement strand
AAAATTTAAGATTTGTACATACAGATTGTTTTGTTACAAAGGGTCTGATACTTGTTTTTTTTATTTCTTTTTAAAACCCTCCCAAAAGGGAATTTATTTTAATTTTTTGTATTTAGAAGAATTTGCAGTTATCTTAAAAAATTTATGAAAACATTCCCCTGGAATGTATAAATTTATCTTTATTTTTAACGTTTCTTTTTGATAGAGCGGGGTTAGTGTAAACTTAATATTATCCATTACCAGAACAACATAGCTTTTGGTGGATTATTTTTGACTGCTTTGTAAAAATTAGTTGTATATAATTTCTGACCCTAGGAATGTAGTTGTAATTAATTTAGGTGACAGTTAGAAATTGAAATGTCGGGACGACATTTGACTGAGCGGGGAAGGATGTCAACAGAGTCATTTGTCATTATATATATGTAAACGTGTTTCGATCCTCTGACTGAAACATTTAAACATACATACATACGATGATACATAATATGAGCCATATCCGGTATTAAGGTATACCGGGTGTTGATTTATTTTTTCTTTTCTGAATTATTCTTGCCCAACTGTCAAGCACTATTTTTGTCTATCTTTGCACAAATTTTTTTGCACTACCCATGTGAGGATAGTATATGTTATATGTTGTGATGTCTTTTGTGTTGTAAAGTATTGTGTTTAAGGTAAATTTACACCAGTGTTCAATACATAACTGTTGTCACATACAGTATCGAGTATTAAATAATTTGGTAAATTTTACAATCTATAGATCGAAACGCTGGCACAGCTTATAAAGTAGAATCTGACGGTTAAGTAGCTTAAATAGTGTCAGACGTTTGTAAACAGTAATTAAGGTTATAATTTAAAAGTAAATTCATCAATTTTTCATTTAGTATAAAAAATCTTATTACTTGTGTGTTAAGATACGTATCATCTTACGGAGTAATGCTGTTAAACATAAAAATACCATACAAATTAAATCAAGGTATGGCAAATACATTTCTCAAAATTTTGATACCAAATATTTGCCAATATTTTTGGTCATATAAGTATACATAACTTCAAAGTTACGAAATCCACACTTTCTTTTGCAATTGAATATATTATTAGATTTGAATTAAATTAGATTTACGCTGTGGTTATTATCAGGTGGAAATTGCTTAAAGGATCGAATGAAAGGCAGCTTTTAGTTTAGGTCCTTCAGGTTTTTTATGCGTGTAAAAGAATGGGAATTCGTTTTACGAATGCTCCCTGTACTTTTCAAAGGGTGATATAAAATTATATGGGGGAGTTTAACGTTAAAGAATGTTTCATATTTATAGATGATGTTTCTTATTTTTTTCCAGAACATTTGAAGAGCCTTTTACTCGTTTGGTAGCATTTTATGAGCGTTTTTGAAAAAACATGGGTTAAATCTTGAAACCGTCCAAGTGTGAATTTTGTAGTACACGTGTTACTCATTTTGGTTATGATATTTCAGTAGAAGGCAAGTACCCTGAGCCTTTTTAAACAAAACCTTTGAAAAACATGGCCTGTATCTCATAATTAAAAAAACAACACACTTTTCATAGATTTTCAGGGGTAGTACTGACGCTTTTGTTCCTGATTCTGCAAATATGATTTTACCTTTAAATTAATGTATGACATCCAGCGTATAAAGCTTCTAAGATGAGTAAGAAGGTCAAAACTCAATAGATATGGGGAGATGCTCAATAAACAGCTTTTGATAATATTATAAATGAACTATACAAACCCCCTGTTTTAGCATATGCTGATTTTATCAAACCTTTTATTGTTAACTGTGATGGCTCGATGGATGGATTTGGCGCCGTTCTTTATCAGGTGCAAGATGGACTAGAGCGTGACATTTATGCCAGCAGAGGTTTACGTGCTGGCGAAAGGAATTATCCAGCACATAAGTTAGAGTTTTATGTCTTAAGTAGGACATAACTTACAAATTTCATGGTTATTTGTATGGAAATTCTTTTTTAAGTCAGAACAGACATCACAATCGTAACAACCTTAAACGGCCAAGCTGGATGTTGTAGGTCATCGCTGGTAATCAGCATCACGTAATTATGATTTAAAAATTGTTTACAGGTGTTGAAAATGAAATGCTGATGTTTTATTTTCAGATGCAATTAAGGCAATGTGTAATTCTGCTTTTAATAAGTGAGCTCTTATGTACTTCTTTTAGCAGAAAGTGTTGTTATTTCAGGTGATAGTGACCTTTAACTAATAACATAATCATGAACCTATTTTTAATGTTACAGATTTTTCAAGCTTGATTTTTCACAGGAACAGCAAAACAATCCAAATATTGCTAGATCTTACTATATTTTAAACTAAATGTTATTTAAATCCACGGGAAACTAAGCAAGAGTTTCAAGCAGTGCAATTTTATATTAGACATAAGTTTGAGAAAGTTCTTTTTAGAAAGACAAATATATATTGTACTGCAATTATTTTAAAAGAATTGCCTTGACAGGTTAACATGATCATGTTGGTCATCTGAAGGGCATGATAGGACCTTATGGCTTGTTAAGCAGATGTTTTGGCCCAATATGGAACAAGAAGTTCTTGAAAAGATTCGAACCTGTCACTACTGCACCAGGAGAAAAGCGCCAACTAAATCTACTGCCGATATAATTCTCATATAGAGTTATATAGAGTTCATATCCTATGGAAATTGACTGTATTGATTATCTTTCTTTAGAGAAGTCAAGAGGTGGATATGATAATATTCTTCTCATAACTGGTCATTTTACTAGGTACACCCAGGCCATACCTGCCAAAGCCAGACAACCCACACAACAGCAAGAATTTTGTTCGAGAACTTCTTCTGCCAATATTATCTCCCTGCAAGACTACACAGTGACCAAGGACGCAACTTCCAGAGTAAGGTTATACAGGAGCTGTGTAGGATAGCAGATGTAGAGAAGTCTCGAACAATACCCTACTACGTTTTCGGTAACGGACGTACCGAGCGATTTAACCGTACCCTACTCGGTATGCTAGGAGCTTTGGACTCTGAAGGTAAGAGCAATTAGAAGGTCTTCTCAAACCTATTGATTATATCTAAAATGCAGGAAACACAGTGAAATGGCTTCATTCCACATTATTTGATGTTTGGATGGAATCCACGCCTTGCCATTGATGCATTATTAGGTACCGATCATCAACAGAAGTCCAAGTCCAGGGAATCCTATGTTGACAAGTTGAAGAAGAGTATGGAATTTGCCTATAGGACTGCCAAAGAAACACCCATGAAAAAGGGACAGCGACACAAGACCTACTATGATGCTAAGGTTAGACATTCCTATGTTGTTCCGTTTGGGCAATCGTCGTGGTTTTTTATTTATCCTGACCCGCGATGAACGATGGTACGATGGTGGATACGCAAAACCACCAGATAGGTATGGTGAATGGGTAAGACCCATCACAGCAAATGATGAGTAATCTCAAAATGTCACATTATTATAAGAAATGACTTATGATTTTTCAATTTCAGTTTTGATTTATTTATACGTTATCTGTGTTTTTCATTCCAGAAAAGTTATTAAGTATAAGATTTATTGTGAAATCGATATCAGAAATTAATATTATTTCTGTGTATTCAATTTACATTTGAGGTTTTTATGAGAGTACAAGTAAATGAAATATGTACATCGCATTTCGATATGTTTTAGGAAATGTCTTTGTTTTAATAATTCATATTTAATGCATTTTATCTGAATTTCGTGTTTTGTGTCTGAAAATGCTGCATTAATCTTTTCAGAAAATTTGATGCAGAACCTTTAATGCTGAAAAACTTAGTGTTTGTACCCTTAACAAGCTAAATTTGGTTATGTGCCTTTAATGTAACATTAGTTATGAGATTTAATTTTTACTTCATTGTAACAAAACAAAAATCTTATATATCTATTTCAATATGCACAAATGAGATAGAAAATGTGTTTTAAATAGGTGTTTTACTGTAGATTGGTACAAAATGAAAGATGATTGTTGATATTTTCATTTTTAGCATATGCATTATATATTTTAATTATGTATTAAAACATTACAAAATATCGTGAACACTGGTCACTCGTTCTGTGTTGTATTTGTTCAATTCTTTTATTTGTTGTATATGTTTCTATGAGAGAAATATTCATTGGTTCTTTTAACTATTCTTAACGTCTGGGCACTCAGTTTGCTTTTCCTGTCCATTGTTATCTCATACGAGTCAAACGTTCACTAATTTAAATTGACTTCTTTGTTGTTTATTTAGCTTTTCCAAGTTAACCTGATTCAATTTACAATGACACAGTATTTACTTCTTCAGACGCTGTTATACGAAACATCTCCTAATGATCAAGTTATTTATTGTATTTCTTATTCCGCGTCGATTGTGTTTATACTGTTATTTGATTGAATTTTTTTATGTATTGTAATTATAATGTCTAATTATTTTATTATCATTTAGATCATTTTTATTTGGCATTAATGAAAACATCAAACCTACGTCAAGAGTTGATTTCTGTACTTCCCCCCCCAAAAAAAACAGTAATATTTAACCCTGTGACATACTCACTTTTTTCTTTTGTTTATTTTAAGATTCGACGGCGATCAAGATAAATTCTTCTATAGATGGTACCAACTACATAACTGTCTTTTATGTTCGAGCACTTGACGAAGATGCACATTCTAAACTCACTTCGGCTGACTTCGATACAGTGTTTTACGAAGGATCTGATGGAGATGAAAAACGATTGTTGCTGTACAAATTCATTATAATTATAATTATCTCAATCTGTTCAGCTCTAATGATCATATTTACTATAGTGAAATTCAGACGTTATGTCCGAAGACATTACTAACAATGATCTTTTTTATATTTAACTCTTAATCATAAAAGATAACCAATATGTAAATATCAAAGATATTCATTATAACATATAAATTGTATTTATAAACATAACTACATATTGCTATGACAAAATGCAAAGTTCAATGAGGCATCGCACAAAACATTTGGACATGGCATATCTAGCTATGGATGACAGGTTAGTAACAGCCAAGTTTTTATAGAAGAACTGAAAGAAATAACGAGATCTTTGGTCTGGTAAAGGGACAAGTAACAAACAATACCTTTATTGAGATAATTTCATAGTTTATTAGAAAACGACGCGATTGAACACATAAAATACAATTAAATTCCTTGTCATATGACAAGTACACAAATGTATTATACATCTCTCATACCTGTTAAATTGATTGTGGTAGCGTGGAGCAGAAAGAACGATGGCACCGACTGTCAGGAGAAATGTCTGCCTTGATCTTTTAATCTAAGGAAAGATTTAGTAATAAAAACTAGAACCAATTTCCAAGATATGGGGGCTTGGCAGCACCGCCTGACATAAAAGTGAAATATTCTCAGTTGGAAAACCAGCATGTAATTGTTTAGTTAACACTATTTTTTTTAGGTATTTTTATCTTTTTCTATCTCAAATCAATATATACATTTAAACAACTCCCTCTGACTATTATTTACACCCAAAACACAGAACTCTGATCATTATTTACACCCAAAACAAACACACATCATTTATCAGCCACTTATACGAAATATCTTTCCTCGTATACGTCTTTTATACGAAACAAAACAAGACACCTGGCGAGCCCAAGCTCTAAACAACTTATGACCAAACAAAACAATAAAATCACCACAAAATGAAGAACACAAAAATGAATGTTTTTACAACTCTAAGATACCGTATAAACCACAAACATTCATCCAACAATATTAACTTCACACAATCTAATCAGCATCAGAAAACAACTTAAACTAAAGCACCCAATATTTACATATATCCTCAAAACAAAGCAACAACTAATATAATCTTGACCAAACAAACATTCAACCAATATCAACCAATTATATCTTCACAAACAGATATAACTCAACAACCAAAACACTAAATTACAACCAATAAACCCTGATCAATTAATCACCACAATTATATTCAACCACTTCAACAATCTAACAAAACTGACTTCAAAACAACAAAATTCTCTTCAAAACAACAAAATTCTCTTCCCAATAAAAAAATAACCGCTACACACTATCAGCGTGTCTCACCTAACTGATGTAAAATCTCTCTCTAAACGCGCATATTTGCTAGCTTAAACGATTTGACATTTAAACATGTAGATAAATTTTACACTCCCAGCAACAGGTTTATAAATGAAACTGTACATTGAAATATGATACACTTCAGTGTATCGCTGACTCGTTGTAAAATTCAAAGTGCTGAAAGCACTGATGGGGGCGCAATATGTTGCATACAAAAATTCGAGATTTGTATATCAATCTACTTTAGGTGTTCCAATCTGATATCATTCTTCTTTCAAAGTTGAATAAGTGCCCATTTTGTACACAATATAATAGTATCGCCTCCAAACTCTTGTCAAAATTGAAAATCATGTACCAAGAACATACTAACAAACCCAGGCAAAATGCATAATTGATATCATATATATATCATGAATAAACATTTTAAATTATGACATTGGATTTTGTTGGGAAACTATAGTTGTTTAACCAATTTTCATGTAAAGTACTTCCTTATGTGAGTGTATAACACATAAATCAGTGTACTTACTATATTTATTCCAAGAAATGATTATGCAGATAGAAAATAAACAGAAAATTTAACTGTCTATAAAATATTTCTAAAATAAAACCAGGACTGTAAGAACAAACTTATTTTTTGTAGAAACCTTTCAAGCACAATAGATAATACATGTGAGAATGTAAATTGGAATGGATACATATAATCAAGTTGGCATTGAAAACAAGAGCCACTATCTAGCTTGGGCCATGCTCTGCTTTTTCTTATATTGGAAGTCAAACACATCAGTAGGAGAATATTGTAATATCTATTAGAGTACTCCTAGAAAACATAATATAAATGTATAAAGTAAATTTCAAATTTGAATAGTAAAGGTCATAGTTGAATGATAATTGTTCTTTTGTCCAAGAATGAATCAATTCATAGACAAAAACAAAGTTATGACAATGTGATCGAATTCCAATTGTTTAACCTTGGAGGTAATGGTCATTTAAATGTCAAAGTTATATCAGAAAAATTCAACATGTTGGTTTTGTGTTTGTTTGTCCAAGCATGAATCAAATCTGTAAATAATAACAAAGTAATGACAATTCCAGCTAACTCCAAAGATATTTTATATCAAATAAAGGTCAAGGTCATATATGAACTTGAAGGGCTTTTGTCACAAAAACATGTCTCCCAAAACTGTGTATGGTTCTGATCACTCTTTTGAATTTTGTTTGGCAGTTTACATGTGATAGATTTTTCTTTTTTTAACTCTGGGGCCATTTTGTGCAGAGAAACAGAACATGCCATTGTCGGATACCCACGATTGATAAACATGTCACATAACATGCAATCAATGATGAATGTTAAAGGTTCGGCCGTGGGTATCCGACGATGAGAAACATGCCAACAATGTGCACAACTAAAGGTGGGCCCCC
>NW_026865537.1:0-27698 GCF_026571515.1 Ruditapes philippinarum | reverse complement strand
TAATCCTTTGGTTAAAACTGAATAAGTAGACCCGAAGCAGATACAAACAACGATAAACAGTTCGCGTACCGTTTACCGTGGATTCTTTTGTAGCGCTTTTGCAATTGACGTCACTAACGTCCCGTCAATTTTCAACTTTCATCCTCGCCCTTTCTTGTTAGTGATCTTGTATTTGCAGTTTTTGAATTACTTGTGCTAGCTGAAAACAAGTGTCCTGATGGCAGGATAATTGTCCTTTATTTATTTAATCATTTTGTGTGTATCTAAATGATTATAGTCAATCTGTTGGCAAAATTTAACGATGGCACACATTTTCTGTTTGTTAACGAATGTCATATTTCTACATCTAACGCTATGACCGCTGCTGTTCAAAACTTAATAAATAGGCCATTTCATGTCCGAATGATGTCAAATTTGGACATAATGTCACATTATTATATTTCAACATATTGATGGAATACAGGAGAAAACAAACAGTTGTTTATTTATAAATTAGAAGTAGAACTTAGCTCCAATAACTATATTTATGTGCTGGGCCGGGTGCGTGTTACCATGGTTATTCAATAGCAAAGGAAAAGCGCGTTAAACACAATGGATTAAAAAACTTAAAAAATATCTTAGCTTTAGCTCTTTGGGTTCTTTAAAAGAAGATTTTTAACTTTTTACTACATTCATATAGGGAAAATCAATGACCCCCTGAAGCGGGGCCAATTATGACCCAAGGGCTCTTATTTGAACAAACTTGGTAGACATCCATAAGAACATGTTTCATGCTAAATATCTTAGCTCTAGCTCTTTGGGTTCTTTAAAAGAATATTTTTAAGTTTTTACTATATGCATATAGGAAAAATCAATGACCCCCTGGGGCGGGGCCAATTTTGACCCAATGGCTCTTATTTGAAGAAACTTGGTAGACATCCATTAGAACATGTTTCATGCTAAATATCTTAGCTCTAGTTCTTTGGTTTTTTTTAAAGAAGATTTTTAAGTTTTTACTATATGCATCTAGGAAAAATCAATGACCCCCTGGGGCGGGGCCAATTTTGACCCCAGGGCTTTTATTTGGACAGTTGGTAGACACCCATTAGAAGATGTTTCGTGCTAAATATCTTGGCTCTAGCTCTTTTGGTTCTTTAAAAGAAGATTTTTTAAGTTTTTACTAAATACATATAGGAAAAATCAATGACCCCCTGGGGCAGGGCCAATTTTGACCCCAGGGCTTTTATTTGAACAAACTTGGTAGACACTCACTAGAAGATATTCCATGCCAAATATCTAAGCTCTAGCTCTTTGGGTTTTTTAGAAGAAGATATTTAAAGATTTTTCTTTTGGTTGCCATGGCAACCAGAGTTCTGCATGGAATTTAATTCTTTGAACAATTTTCAAAAGGTGACCACCAAAGGAACATTCCTGTGAAGTTTGGATGAAATTGGCTTAGTGGTTTATGAGGAGATGTCATTTAAAGTAAAAGTTAACGAACGACGGACGGACGGACAACGGACGAAAAGTGATCACAAAAGCTCACCCTGTCACAAAGTGACAGGTGAGCTAAAAACAATTGTTGAATTTTGTTTTGAAAACTATCCAGAATGATAGAAAATGGTCTAACTAAGAAACAAGAGCCCGGTTTGAGCCGGGTGATGCTCCCCAAATAGGTTTTGGACACCGGAAAGTACACCTCTTGTAGTTTCAGAGTTATGTCCCTGGAAAAAGTTCAAAGTGCAATAATTCCAAATTTAGGCAAGGCAGAGTTACTGTTCTTTGCACTGCACTTCTAATCAATGTGATCTATCAACCTACAAAGTTTCTTGATGATATCACTTATGATTTCCGAGTTATGTCCCGGACAACTTCAAAAAGTAAAAATAAACAAAGGGCAATAACTCCAGAATTAGGCAAGGCAGAGTTATTATTCTTGTGCACTGCACATCTACCCATTGAGATATATTTACCTACAAAATTTCATGTTGATATCTCTTATAGTTTTACAGCTATGTCCTGGACAAGATTTTTCTAAAAGGGGAGATAATTCAAAAATGAGGCTTAACAGAGGTATGGTACTTTTGCACTGCACTTCTACTCAATGAGATATATCTACCTACAATTTTTCATCTTGATATCTCTTATAGTTTTAGAGTTATGTTCCGGACAAAGTTCAAAGTGTTAAAATTAACAAAGGGCAATAACTCCAAAATAAGGACAAAAAGAGTTATTGTTCTTATGCTTTGCACATCTACCTATTGAGATCTATTCAAGTTTCATGTTGATATCTCTTATACTTTTTGAGTAATGCCCCGGACAAGATTTTCTTATAAGGGGAGATAATTCAAAAACCGGGCAAAATAGAGTTATGGTTCTTTGACACTGCACTCCCCCTCAATGCCCTCTACCATTGTATGAAGTTTCAACAAACTATCTCCAATGGTTTTCAAGTTATGCTCCAGACAAGACAACGGACGGACAGACGGATGTACAGACAGACGGACGGACGGACAAGGCACCGACTATATGCTGCCCCGAAATTTTTCGGGGAGCATAATAAATCCGAACACCAATATCTTTAATTCAGTCATAAATGCTGTACAGACATAAATAAATCCGAACACCAATATCTTTAATTCAGTCATAAATGCTGTACAGACATTAAAAGAGTTATTTACCTGACGTCACAATCTGGCGCCAAATATCATATGCAAAACAAGACCCATCTATAAATGATGAATATATTACAGTTGTGTAGCCATTTTTCTTGATAATGAAATTAAATAAAAAGATCTTTTTCTTGTTTTTCGTGAAATATGGTATATATTTCACTCAACTTGATAAAATGCCACATATTTTCACTCGCTGTCCCGGGAAGTGAAAATATTTGGTATTTTATGATGTTTTATGAAAATATATTCCATATTTCACTCAAACTAAAAATATCCTCTTAATATCCGTTAAAGCTTTAAAATGATCATTTATGGTAAAATTAAGACAATGATATTGAAACACAGTCCTGTTTCCACAATAAAGCATTCATGTTATCACTAAACATTGATTTATTTTAATATAGGTAATATCTATATAAATTCCTAAAATAATGGAAAGGGAAATAACTCCAAAAGATAAACTTAAATCAGAAATACCTGAGTCATCATCAACAGTGACATCATCATTTTCCGGATCATCATTGACGAGGTAGTAACGACGTCTGCTACGATTAATTCCTAACAGACGTTTAAGACAACATGTTTCCCAAAGTGATGTTCCACACCAGTAAGAGCTTGTGAATGGAAAATACCATGGCTTTGGTATACCATAAGATCCTAAAATAATAATAAAGGGTGCCATGGCCTAAATATACCATAAGATTCTGAAATAATGAAAAATGCCATGGCCTAAATATTCCATAAGATTCTGAAATAATGAAAAATGCCATGGCCTAAATATACCATAAGATTCTGAAATAATGAAAAATGCCATGGCCTAAATACACCATATTAGGTCCTGATGTAATGGAAATCACCATAGCTTTGATATACAAAGATAATAACATGGCTCTTGTATACCATTAGTTTCTTAAATGATAGAAAATACAATAAGTTTCTAAAATGATAGAATATACAAAGGCTTTGTATACTGGAAGTTCATTAAATAATGAAACAATACCATGGCTATGGTAGACAGTTATTACTATGTTTCTGAAATAAGGGTTTGGTATTCCAATCATTCCTGGCGTAATGGAAATTATATCTAAAGAATGAGACTCATTTGATATATAGGTTGAAACTAAGTTAATGGCATTTTCGATGCAAACACTAGAAAATCCAGGATGATTTGCAAGAAAAACGGTTAATTACATTAACTGGTTAGTTCTGAATAGAATAAAAGATTAAGTTCTAATTTTACCTGGATGTACATTGTCTATATACCAGGCCAGTATAAAGTAAACAACTGTGTCCACTGCTATCATTATCAACACAATCTGTAGACTAAAATTATCATGTTCCCGTGGCGACACATGCAGGTTCTCCCACTGTACGCATGATCCGTCTAACCAGGTCTCGACACTAACTTTTTCAGCAGGTGGTATGCCGAACCACTGGATCCAAAATTCAGGTGGTCCTTTCTGAACACAGGTGGTCCATCTTTATTTTTCACTAATTTGTTTTTAAGGAAACTTCAGATTTAGAAGAACTACACTTAAAATTGGTGACAGAGACATATTTATTATTAGATTTATAACAACTGAAGAAAACATGTATTTTTTCTATTTCAATCTTAGATCAGATAGTAAGTCATTGTAATCCTATTAAGTATTTATTATCTCATTGAAAAATACATGACAGTACTCATACTTCGGTTAAGTGACTTATTCCGCAACTCAAGTTAGGGAATAGTGAAACCATTTGTGAATGACTTATTTCCTTACTGTTATTCAAATACTCATTGCTGTTTCCTGGTACATCTTATAAGATTAATAATTGCATTTTTATAGATTTACATTTTTAATTCAACTATTAAGTTATTATATTCTTGTCTTTGAAAATTTAATGATAAACAGAAAAATTCCTACATTATAATTGAGCTTATCTTCCTCTCAGATTTATTATACATGCTTGTTCGTTAATTTTTTTTATTTTTGACAAAGTATTTATAACCTTATAAAGTACTTTGAATAAGAAAAAAACGGATCTCTGATCGTTTAAAAAAGTAGCCAAAGATTACTAGATATTTAATTTTTCCTTTGCCTTCGTTTGCACCATTATTCATGTGTTTATCCGATATCCCATATTGATACAATGTTATAAATTCAATGCAGTGCTAGAGACATTTGAATGAATTTTATACATTAATCATTAAAATAATTTTCTACTTTTTTTAACTACACTTTTAGCGAGTTAATAAAAAGTTATGAATGTCTTAAAGGTTCCTGAGCTCGCTTTAAAATTGCTCTTTTTAGTATCTAATCGTATTAAACATACTTCAATAAACCTATTTTTCCTAAAATTCGAATAAAATTCACGGAAATTGCTTTAGTATTACCGTTACAAAACCCGGTATCGCACAGATGATAGACTTGCTATCCGTTTAGCAGGTGCGACCTCAAACCGGAAGTGACGTATAATTATCCCTAGTGTAAACTGAAAGTAGTAACTTCACAATATAAACACGTACAATTGGTACTGAAAATACGAATTATGGAAGGTAATGTCTTTGATTACGAGTTGGATGATAATTTTGTCGTTCAGCCATACATGTACGAACCTGAACCGACAATTGAAATTAACGAGAGCGATTCCAATGATGAAGAATCGGAGGAAGAATTAGACTTTGATTTCGCCGTAGAAAATGACCGAAATCGAGAGAGGATTGGGAATGTTAACTGGTAATTTTATTATATAAATACATGGACATTATTTTCTTTTTAGCCGCGTAAGTTTCCAAGATAAATGGCTGTCTTTTGTATCTTTGTTTACGTTGATACTGAAATAAAAGTCATACAAAGATTGAATTATCGGCCATAATAACTGTCGTATACACACCGGTGCATAGAAAAACCGGAAAGCACCGGATAGCACCGAAATACCGGAAAGCACTCAAATTTCTCAAAAAAACATATGAAAACGCTAATTAATCGGTTTGAAAGTGTTACCAATCGATTTATTAGATCAAAATCTTTCAGACAAGTCATTTTTATAAATATATATTGATAATTATTACGACTATTTAGGAAAATAGATATATCGAGTGCTTTCCGGTCCTGTGAAGATACATGTACATTACCGGATAGCAATATTGTTTATCAAAGTTATACATGAAAACTTTATTTTATTGGTTTGAAAGTGTTACCAATCGATTTATTATATCAAAATCTTTCAGACAACACGTTTTTGTAATTATATTATGATTATTTTTACGATTATTTAGGAAAATAAGATATATCGAGTGCTTTCCGGTCCTGCTTAGATAAATGTACTTTACCGAATAGCAATATAGTTTATCAAAGTAATACATGAAAACTTTATTTGATTGGTTTGAAAGTGTTACCAATCGATTTATTAGATCAAAATCTTTCAGACAACATGTTTTTATAAATATATAATGATAATTATTACGAGTATTTAGGAAAACTGATATATCGAGTGCTTTCCGGTCCTGCTAAGATACATGTACATTACCGAATAGCAATATTGTTTATCCAATTAATACATGAAAACTTTATTTTATTGGTTTGAAAGTGTTACCAATCTATTTAGTAGTTGAAGATCTATATTTCATGACGTTTTTATAAATTTTTTATGTTTCATTACGCGATTTTCAGAGTTGTTACAAAGTTGTATTGATTGCTTTCCGGTGCTAAAGTACATCTACACTCGAATATTTATATAAATCACACTTATCCTTCATATTAATTATGTGAAAGTGTTATAAATTGATTAATTAAGTTGAACTTATTTCATTTATGAATATTATGAATAGTTACACGATTTTTCAATCTTGCTCATATCAATGTATCATATTTCTAATATTTTATAGGTTGTGTGAAGGATAGAAAGAGGATGTGTAAAAAGTACCAATAAGTTATTCAAAGCATTGAACCATATTTTTTATTATTATATTTTTCAATAATGTAAAATAAAGAAAAACTTATAAATGTTCGTTCAGTTATGTCTTTATTTTTACCATACTATGTGTACCGAAAAGCAATGTGGTCATCAGTAGAGGACAGTAGTTGTTGTATTGTTTATCACACGTGCTAATCCATGCTGATTAAAGACCTTGTATATTGTAGCTCAAAAAGGTGATGATTTAATCAATTTGTACACAATTATGATAAATGAGAGTACCGACATGCACATCAAAGTTGCATTAAAACTGTCCTTTACATGCACATTAAATTAGATAATTAGTAAATGCAATTAACTACACACTCTTTTGATATAAAAATTAATTTTGTTTAATGAAGATTATTACGGCACTCATGAAAAGAAATGTTTGTAACGGATATATACGAAATCTCTTAGAACTTTATATCAAGGTGCTATTAAAATTTACTCTTATTTGAATAAAATTGTATATAAACCTCAACAAAATTAATCCATTACCATAATTTTTATTTAAATGCTAGTAGTGCTATTAAATCTCCAGCAGATGTACACTTTCTCACCAACAAAAGATGCAACTGGAATCTCAACAACAATATCAATTATGGACAAAAAAGTTGTAATAACATCATATAGTTCCCAAACACTCTTAATACAAGGACCAGGATGTAGAATATGGAGAAACACCATCTTTAAAACACTATCTGCCACACTAGACAAACAATTAGACAATGACAAACCAACAGAAAAATCCAAAAGTCCTATGGGGTTAGGAACCAAATTTAGCATAGACGATCAACAAAATAATGACACAACAAAACTCAAAGAAAAGTCAAAATCTAGAGGCCTGTTGAATTCTGTGACGACAAAATTATTTGGTCCACCAATTAACAAAGAATTATTGAAAATGGCCAAAGAAATGAAGAAAACTGAGAGAAAGAAGGGAAAATCCCCAGTGAACATGGAGTACTTCAACAAGTGTCTAAAGGAGGTTCAATCCAGCCATCTTGTCAAAAAAGGTTCTAGACCTGTCAACTTCCAACCCCAAAACTCAACACCTTTAAATAGAGTTGGCTCAACACCTCTTAACTTCAAATATAATCAGTATGTGAAAAAAAGGCCAGATAAACGTAACACCACGCCAAACTCTAAATGCAGTTCACCTTCAATTGAGAACACTTTTAATGACACAGAGCAAACAAAAGTGAAACAACTAATTGACTCAACAGAGACTATTTTTCAAGACACTTTGTCCAACAATGACAACTGTCAAATATTAAATGACTACAGTGAGAATCTTGAAGTGATATCTAACATTAGCGAAGACTGTGAGGTACAAAGTATATCTGGGCAATCAGTCACCCAAGATATAGCAGCATTATCTTCTCCTAAATCTTCAAGTGAAGCTGTCCCAATACAAAATAAATACGAGGAAGAAATGAAAGTCAAATATGAAAAATGCATCAGGGAAAACCAAAATCTTGTGTCAGAAATTGAAATTGTTAAAAAATCAATGATAGAATTGAAAACCAAATATGCACAAGAAACTAACACTGTGAAAACAAAATGTAATGACTTAAATGCTGAAATTCTTATCTTGCAAGAAGAAATGGGAAAACTTAAGCTAGCAAACTCATCTCTAAAACAGGAAAATAAGACTCTTCGACAAAAAATGTCAACACAACAGGAAAATAAGGAAAATAGTACTGCCATTCAAAATGATATTGCTGAGATCAACAGTAAAATATTAGACATTTCACAGACACTTGATGTACTAAAAGACAGAACTGAAAATATCCCTACCAATACAGATATCTATCTACTTCAGGGTGAAGTTAGAAATTATAGAAAAGAAGAAAACCATAACAAGCAAGAAGAAAAATCATTGGAGACCCAAGCCATAGTTGCTAACAGCATATCAAAACCTGACAACAAGGATGAGCCACCAATTATCATTGAAGAAAACAAATATGAAGAAAAATTAGAACAACACCAAGCATCAAAACCAGTTTAAAAGAAAGAACTACCAATTACTATTGAAGACTGTGATTCAAGATCTCGCATATTCATCTTGGGTGATTCAGTAACAAAGAAATTAAAATCTAAAAGGATGTCAACTAACAGAACAAGTGTAAATATAAGATCATATGGTGGAGCTGAAGTAAAAGATATCTGCACTAAGATACCAAAACTCAGTGAAGATTCACCTGACTTTAGCAACTCTGAAATATATATTATTCATGCAGGCATAAACAATATTTCAAACAATGTTTCTCCCTCAGACATGAAAGACCAGTTCCAAGAACTTACAAAATCTCTCACAGAAAAGAACCCAGAAGCTAAAATTGTTATTTCTTCTATATTACCTATGAAATCAGACACAACATCTACTGATGAAATTATAAATGCAAATAAACAGTTAAGACAACTGTGTGATCAATGTGATTACACATATATAGACAACACCACCATGTTCATGAACAATGGGATAGCAAAACAAGAACTTTTCACCACAGAAGTCCATCTTAGTGACAAGGGAGCTGCCGTCCTAGCAAAGAACATGAAAGCGACCATACGATCTCTGCTCGGCATCAAAGTCCAGTCCTCACATAAGCAATCAGGAAATTTTCATTGGGCCAACTATCCCCAAAAATCACCAGGGCCACCACATCAACAGATGTTTTACAACCATCAAATGCAGAAATTGCCACCAACACCCCACTCGTTAAGAATCTGGAATCAATTCCCACCAATGTCACCTTGGATGTACCTATTTCCTCCATCAATGCCACCGCACCAAGTTTAAATTACAAAGATCAGTCAGAACATGATAACTTCTCGATTACAAATCCTCATAATGATTGGTTCCTTAAAAAAGGATTAAAACTCATGCATCTTAACATTCATTATTTGTTTCCAAAATTTGATGAAATCAAGATACTTTTACATGAACACAAAGAAATTGATATTTTTGGCATCTGTGAAACATTTTTAAATGAAAGTTTTAGTGATGAAGAATTCCTAATAAATGGCTACCAGTTCTTTCGGAGAGATCGACAATCAAATGGTGGAGGTATTGTTGTATTTGTGAAAGAAAACTACCCTTGTGTTAGGCGTGAAGATCTTGAAAACACCAATATGGAAATTATTTTACTGGAAATTAAACCATTTAATCAAAAACCATTTATTCTTGGATATGTGTATCGACCACCATCATCCCTGTCATCTTGGAACTCGATGTATGAAGATACCCTGGAAAAATTAATTTGTGAAGACAAGGAACTGTTGATAATGGGAGACTTTAATATTGATTTTAAAACTGAAAATTCATTGAAATCAAACTGGTTAAAACTAAATGACAGTTACAATCTTTGCCAAATGGTTGAACTTCCGACTAGAATTACTCAAACATCATCAACAATTATTGATCATATGTATACAAATATTCCATGTAACATAAAGAAAATTACTATCCCCAAAATATCCCTAAGTGATCACTTACCAGTATGTATAACAAGAAAAACGTCTAAAAGTTCTGATGGACCAATGCATAAAACAATCTCTTATAGAAATACAAAGAAGTTTAATCAAGAAGAATTTTTACAACAATTAAAATGTCAACCTTGGAGCACCCTGCAAATATACGATGATCCAAATGATGCACTAGACTATTTTTCCAACTTATTTTTAAATACACTTAATCAACATGCTCCACTAAAAACTAAACGTGTAAAACATACAAGTCAACCAGACTGGTTAACTACAGATATAAAATATGCAATAAATCAAAGAGATTATTTTAAAAGTAAAGGTAACTTTGAACAGTACAAGATCTGGAGAAATAAAGTAAAAGCACTTATCAAAACATCAAAAAAAAACTTTTTTTACAGAAAAAATAAATAACAATAGGAAAAATGATCCTAAAACCCTATGGAAAAATCTTAAAGATTTATCAGGTACATCTGTAATACATCCAACTAATTTCATCAATGACGATCAAGGCAACCCTATTTCAGATCCAGTCCAAACAGCTAATACTTTTAATGACTATTTCATTAACATATTTCAGTGTACGCAACACACACTCCCAGAAATTAATGACAGCCAAGAAAATTCAAACTTTTCTTCTAAATTTGAAATACCACTTGTAACGAAAGAGTTTGTTCAAAAAGAGTTACTAAATCTTGACGAAAGCAAGTCTACAGGTCTGGACGGACTTGGGCCAAAATACCTAAAAATGTCAGCTGACATCATAGCGAATTCAATTACATATATTATGAACTTAAGCATTTCTAATGATATATTCCCAAACCAATTTAAGATTGCAAAAGTTACACCTATATTTAAAAAAGGTTCTAAAAGTGACAAATGCAACTACAGACCAATCTCAATCCTTCCAATATTAACCAAAATCATTGAACGCCATGTCTCTAATAACCTCAAAGACTTTCTAGAATCTAACAACTTAATCAATGACAATGACAATGACAATGACAAAAAGTTTATTGACATATGGCCAGCGGCCCAAGATCAACAAATGACATAAATACATATAATACAATGCTTACTGTGATACAAGAGCGTATATAGTGATATCAATACAGTAACTTTCTTATACAGAGAATATATCTAAAGCTGTTCAAGTATACGTTTTCTTTCTAATTGAGCATAATAAATATACATAGCAACATTTTTAATTAATGAGATGGTTTCTGCAACTCATCAGAATAAAAAATGATTAAATACATTGTTTGTCATCAAACTTTCTAGAAATAAATTGTGTTCGAATGTTTAAAGTCTAGAACATTTTAATAAAAAATGGTACTCATTTTCTACCTCAACTTAACAAAATGTACTTATTTTTAAATGCTTATCTACTCCACTGTATCTACCACGTTAAATTGCAAGGTCAAGTGTAGACGTGCGAAAACGTGACTTTGCGCTACGGTATTAACGGATATCTAATACATCAAGATACGGTTCAAGCGAAAAGTTATGTTTGTACATGGTTTATGAGAATCGTTTATAAGGAAATGCCAATTTTGTAAATATTCATCTCTTAATCTAGTCACAAACTGATTTAAGAATTGCTACTCAGGTAACACATATTGATTGTCCCAAACATATTCAATACCATTTGAATATAATAATGTTTTGACATCTGTAACACAGGCTTTTTCTATCATTATTTGATAGATTCAATAGCATATTATAACATTTCTTTACTAATCTACTGTCAGGAAGTTTCACAATTTTGCACCAGTATCGAATAACTCGCTTTGCAGCTGTAATATATAAAGGATGTCTTCCGCAGTCACCAAGGACAGCTGCATTTATAGTGTTTTTGTTTACACACATATATCGTTTACATGCATAGTTATGTATCAGTTCTATTGAGGTTTTGGCGGTGAATGCCCAAAATGTCCGAACCATACAATAAAATTGACTTATTTTTTGTATCAAAAAAGTTAAAGAAAACAAGTCTAGGTAACTGACCATAGTTAAAAGGTTTCGATCATGTGTGAATGAGTACACGTTTGCCTTTCGTTGCTTGTTCACTTGCCATCTTTGAAAAAGAAAGGTTAGAGCTAAATGTAGTTCCAACATAAGAAAAACTTTTAACAACTTCAATTGGGGTACCATCAAAATTCCATTTTTCATGACGTGATAGGCAACCGCCATGTTTAAAAACCATGATTTTAGTCTTATCTTTATTGACCTGAACACTCATATCGTCACAGAAATTCTTTAACGTATCTAGTTGCCTTTGTAGCCCTACTACAGTGTCAGCTGATAAAGCTAAATCATCAGCAAACAACAAACATTTTACTTCATATGTGTCTGGAAATAGCTGTATTCCATGAGTGGATGAACTTTCGTAGAGTTTTACAAGCTCATTTATGAAAATTACGAAAAAAATTGGCGACCCCAAACAGCCTTGTTTGAGGCCCACTGGGCAGTTGAATGGTTCCGATAAACCATCAGTTGTTCTAACTTGGGCTTTAACAGACTTATACATCCCATACATAGCCTGCAGCAGTTTGCCACTAAACCCATTATTAGTACAGGCAGCCCACAATTTATCACGTCTGATTAAGTCAAAACATTTCTTAAAGTCTACGAATGCCACATATAGCCGACCACCTAATCTATAACTATCAGTCTGGCTTTAGAAAAGATCACTCCTGTGAAACTGCCTTACTTTCAATAGTAGATAGGTGGATAAATGCTATTAATGATGGAAAAGTTGTTGGAACACTGTTTCTCGACCTTTCAAAGGCGTTCGACCTAGTATATCACTCTATTCTTATCCAGAAACTACAAACCCTTAATATCAGCAATAAAACAATACTGTGGTTTAAGTCCTACCTACAGGATAGGCTTCAAAAGGTATCTATATCTGGGAAACTATCAGAACCAGGACATATAAAATCAGGAGTTCCCCAAGGATCTGTTCTTGGTCCACTTTTATTTCTTATATATATAAATGATCTTCCAAATGAACTAAAGGAAATTTTTACAGATATATTTGCTGATGATACAACTATTTCTGCAGTTGGAACAACTTATCTGGAAGTACAAACTAAATTACAAACTGCATTAGATAATGTAAGTTTTTGGTGTCAAATGAACGCTATGTCACTAAATGCAGAGAAATCAAAGGCAATGGCAATTTATCCATCAAACAAAACAGACTCCAAATTATTAAACATGCTACATTTAGACAATAATTTAATAGAATGTTCCAACTCTGAAAAACTTCTAGGTGTCCATGTTGACAGCAAATTAAACTGGAAAAACCATATTAATCATGTGTTAAAAAAGTGCAATTCCAAATTATACCTACTGCAAAGAATTAAATATTTCATAGACATTCCCATTAGAAAACTATTTTTTAACTCCTACATACTACCTCACTTAGACTATTGTTGCTCTATCTGGGGAAATTGTAATTTGGAGCAAATACAATCCATAGTTCGATTTCAAAAACGAGCAGCTAGGATTATACTAGATCAACCATATGATGCCCCGTCTGAAAATCTATTCATTTTATTAAACTGGATGAAATTCCCAGACCGAGTCAGATATAAACAAGCAATTATGGTATATAAGTCAATCAACAATATTTGCCCAGAGTACTTAAAACAAAAATTTACCTTCAACCATACTATTCATTCTCGCACCCTACGTTCAACAGATTCAAAACTTAACATATACCAACCAAAACCAAAAGTAGAATTTTTCAGAAAAAGTTTTAACTATTTAGGATCAAAAATTTGGAATGAAATACCAATCAGCATACGCTCTGCACAATCACTTCAAAACTTTAAACATAAATACATAGAAAATTGGAAAAAGACAAATCAAATATAAAATTATAAGAAATACACTGCTCTAATTGAAATATTGTTATTGTCAAAGGTTTATTTGTAATTTTGAAATGCCTTGTTCACTGTATATATTTTTGTGCACTTTATATAATCATTATCATTATTGTCTATTTGCAATATCAAAATAATTATGTTAATGTTATTGCATAATTTTTCATGTTATTCACAACTGTATGATTGTAAATATGTGCAATTTATGAGGCCCACAGGGTAGATTGCCTTTGATGCAACTGTGTAGCCTCTTGAAATAAAGACTTTATTATTATTATTATTATTAGTAAAGACTTTATAAATCTAAATTGGAATATCTCTTAAATAAAATATCAAAAATCATGACGGAGTATCCGTGCATTGTGTGTACATTAGAATGTGCTGATGATACAATTCAGTGTTCAAATTGTAAGAACTGGTTGCATCGTACTTGTACAAATTTAAGTGACATTAAGTCCTGGTCGGATAGAAATTTAGTATATCTATGTAAGTGCTGTGCATTCCGTGGATCGGATTATGATGCTGAGGGTGCTCTTACGAGGTAAGTACAAGTTTTATTATACTCTTGGTGAATGTCTTACCACTAGAAAATGTGAAGTAAATTTAATAATAATAACTTGTAAATTATTTCTTGAACCTTTTTACTTTGCATAAAAGCTTAGTACATCATTTGGAGGCATGTTAATGCATGATATAGTGGCAAGACAATCGTTATGACTTATCATATATGAATGTAGAAATTTATAATCAACATTATTTTCTTGGTGAAGAAACCCAAGACGGGATAAATATCAATGCATAAATATATTATAGATGACCGCATAAGTAAGTTCGAGTGTGTCTTAAGATGTCATTTATGCTCATCAGGCTATAGTCCAGCCCATGCTCGAACTTATATACTACAACACAATATATTATGTATTGATATTTACCCGTGTAATAAACAAGGCGTGAATTGTGCGGTGATTGATTTCAATATCATACTTATTTTTCAATTATGTATGTATATATGTTTGCTAAGTTCTGTTTTATATCTGTTTATTTTGTTCTTAGTAATTAGTTTCGTTTATTTTTATTTATTGCACTGTTTATTGTCAAAAATAAAAAAACATCACTGAAACAATTATTGTTCTTCTCTTCCTGCTATTTTGAATCATCTTGTCTTCCATATAGCCTACAACAAATAAATTTATTAATATATTAGACAAGGTACATACATTCCAGTTGAGGTGCTTACCAATGATTCTGCTCTTTCTTTTTTGCATGTTTAATTTAACATTTGCTTTGATAAAGGTATAGTTCCTATCTTTGGACGGAATCAAATGTAAAATTGTCAGATGAACAGAATGGATTCAGAAAAGGTCGTAGTACCATAGATCATATTTTGTCTCTTAATAACATTATTGATACAAGAAAGAAAAATAAATTGTCAACATTTTGTGCCTTCATCGATTTAAAGAAAGCTTATGATACTATAAATAGAAATATACTTTGGAAAAGATTGTATGATATTGGTGTATGTGGTAAGATGTTATCTGCTGTTCAATCTTTGTATGTATCTGTGATGTCATGTGTTCGAGTTAATTCATTTAAAACAGAGTGGTTTGACGTGAAATGTGGTTTACGTCAAGGATGCATTTTATCTCCCTTGCTTTTTAATTTATTCATCAATGATTTAACATTATTTATTAAATCTTTTGATCTGGGTATAAATATTGGTAATGAAAAACTTTGTATCATGTTATACGCTGATGATATCGTTATATTAGCTGATAATGCTCAAGATCTACAGATATTGTTAAATGCCTTAAATGACTGGTGTTCGTTGAATGATATGACCGTTAACCCTATAAAAAGTAATGTAATTCACTTCCGCCCGAAAGCTGTTCAACGTACGAGTGTTGCCTTTAAATGTGGTAATAATGTATTGAACATAGTTGATAGATATACTTATTTAGGTGTCATATTACACGAGCATCTCGATTATTCAGTAACTGTTAAAGCTGTTGCTCAGAGTGCTAGTCGCGCATTGGGTCTTTTAATTGCAAAATGCAAAGGCTTAGGTGGTGTTCCATTTGAAGTTTATTCTAAATTGTATGACTCTGTTGTTTGGCCTGTAATAAGTTATAGTGCACCTCTATGGGGTTCTCGGTCTTATTCGTGTATTAATGCGGTTCACAACAGAGCTCAACGCTTTTTTCTAGGTGTCGGAAAGTACACTCCTAATGATGGTGTTTCAGGTGACATGGGTTGGATTCCTCCGTCAGTTAGGCAGTGGAAATCAGTTTCTCTGTATTGGTCACGCTTATCTCATATGAACACAGAGAGAGTCAATAAACGAATAGCACTCTGGGTAGCGTCAAAGTCCAATCGTTTGTGTAGAAATTGGCCATTTTTGATTAAGCAATTTTTCGATGACAATCATTTGAACACGTATGATAATATCTTACAGCCCTTGCCAACATCTTTTGTACAGAAAGTCAGTAGTATTGTCTATAATAAGTACATTACCAACTGGAAAGACAGAATTAATAGAAATACGGGTCCTTCTAGACGAGGCGGTAATAAACTCCGGTTGTATAAATGCGTTAAATATGAATATGTCACTGAGCAATATTGCAAATTGATTCTTCCGCCTAGACACAGGTCCGCATTTTGTAAGTTCCGGTGTGGGGTTGCTCCCATTAGAATTGAAACTGGCAGATACGAAGGTTTGCCAATTAATGAAAGAATTTGTCCATTTTGTGAAACTACAGAAAATGAATATCATGTATTGTTTCACTGTCCAGTGTACTGTGATATAAGAGAAAAATTGTTTAATCGTGCAATAGATCATAATGACTTATTTTTAACACTATCTGATGCCAATAAATTTGATTTTTTGTTTTCCAACCCAGATATGATAAGAATCTGTGCCAAAACCTGCTATCTTATATTACACAGACGGGTAGTTTTAATTTGTAAATAATCTTTCTTAATTAGATTGTATGTATAATTGCATATACTTTTCCTACTTAAACTGATTCTAATGTGTCTTCGCTTATGCGTTTATTTTTTTTTTTTTATTATTATTTATTTATTTTAATTATTATTATTAATTTTTATAAATTCATTTAGCCTAGTCCTTTAGTTCATTTAGTTTTTATCATTTATTGTTGTGTTCCTTTCAAATGATTTCATATAATGTGTATATGATGTTTGTACAGTCTCTTATAACTCCACTATGGAGTGGCAATATACTTTTTATTATGACTGTATATATATATGTATATATTGATTGTAACTTGTATGAATGTATATTGATGAGACTTTAATAAATAATAAATAAATAAATAAATAATACATTTTAAATATTTATATACCATCGGTATGTCTGAGGTAAGAAGACCACTGCTTTTCGGTGATGTATTACTATTACTTCACAGGACCGGAAAGCAATAATGGAATGTGCAGGACCGGAAAGCACTCGATATATCTATTTTAATATCTATTTTAAACTTTTTTATTCGTAATATTAATTATAAAAAAATAATGTCTGGGAGATTTTTTCCTAATAAATCTCTTGGTAACGTTTTCAATTCAATACAATGAAGGTTGTACGTTTTTTTATGGAAAATTCGAGTGCTATTCGGTACATATACTTAACAAAACCGGAAAGCATTCTCAATTTATTTAACATTCCTAAATAATCGTTATAATAATCATATTATAATTATAAAAACATGTTGTCTGGAAGATTTTGATATAATAAATCGATTGGTAACACTTTCAAATCAATAAAATAAAGTTTTCATGTATTACTTTGATAAACTATATTGCTATTCGGTAAAGTACATGTACCTTAGCAGGACCGGAAAGCACTCGGTATATCTTATTTTCCTAATCAAACGTAATAATAATCATATCATAATTATAAAAACATGTTGTCTGAAAAATTTTGATATAATATATCGATTGGTAACATTTTCAAACCAATGAAATAAAGTATCCATGTATAACTTTTATTAAATAAAGAAAATAGATTATGCAAATGCTGTTCAATGGGAGTTTTAGAATCTGAATATCACTTTCTTCTTGTATGTCCGTTATACAGAGGTCTAAGAATGAAATACTTTAAAAGATATTTTTGCAGATGGCCAACACTGAAGAAATTTGAAATTTTAATGTCGACAAATGTTAAAAGTAATGTTACCAACTTAGCAAAATATATTTACTTTGCATCAAAGTTACGAAATGACAGGTTATCAAATTTATGATGTGTTAATTGTTGTTATATACTAAATTTCAAATTAAGTCTCGTACATTATTTTTACATTTTTTTTTTATCGATGAGTAATTAAAATGTCAGCCAAATACGTCATTATGACTGTTTTATTTTTTTTCTATGAACAATTGAAAATGAAGTCTCGTACGTTATTGTAATTGTAAATTTCCAACAGTATTCATATACCCTGTGTAAACCATTTCTCATGTATTTATGTTGTTGTTATTGCTATAAACTTTGTAAGTTTAAAGCGGAATAAAGTATATTGTATTGTATAACTTTTATAAACAATATTGCTATCCGGTAATGTACATGTATCTTAGCAGGACCGGAAAGCACACGATATATCTATTTTCCTAAATACTCGTAATAATTATCAATATATTTTTATAAAAAATGACTTGTCTGTAAGATTTTGATCTAATAAATCGATTGGTAACACTTTCAAACCAATAAAATAAAATTTTCATGTATAACTTTGATAAACAATATTGCTATCCGGTAATGTACATGTATCTTAGCAGGACCGGAAAGCACACGATATATCTATTTTCCTAAATACTCGTAATAATTATCAATATATTTTTATAAAAAATGACTTGTCTGTAAGATTTTGATCTAATAAATCGATTGGTAACACTTTCAAACGAATAAAATAAAATTTTCATGTATAACTTTGATAAACAATATTGCTATCCGGTTATGTACATGTATCTTAACAGGACCGGAAAGCACTCGATATATCTATTTTCCTAAATTATTAAATTAATACTCGTAATAATTATCAATATATAAATATAAAAATGACTTTTCTGAAATATTTTAATCTAATAAATCGAACGTTAACACTTTCAAACCGATTAATTAACGTTTTCATATGTTTTTATGAGAAATTTGAGTGCTTTCCGGTTTTTCGGTGCTATCCGGTGCTTTCCGGTTTTTCTATGCACTTTTTTCTGGGTACGTTACGATACCGAAATCAACTTGATTTCGGTAAAGTTACCGAAATCAACTTTTCATTACCGAAATCAACTCGTAAAAACCAACCTAGTTAAAATATTGCTATTATTTCTTCATTATTTGAAGAAAAATAGTAAAATAGACTTTCAGTTAAAAAATCTATTGAAAATATTTTATTTTAATGATGTTATTAACAAAAATGTAATTATTGAGTTACTTCCCTTTGTTCTAAACAACCCGTTATGTGTTTAGCATTACCGAAATCAACTCGTAAAAACCAACCTAGTTAAAATATTGCTATTATTTCTTCATTATTTGAAGAAAAATAGTAAAATAGACTTTCAGTTAAAAAATCTATTGAAAATATTTTATTTTAATGATGTTATTAACAAAAATGTAATTATTGAGTTACTTCCCTTTGTTCTAAACAACCCGTTATGTGTTTAGCATTACCGAAATCAACTCGTAAAAACCAACCTAGTTAAAATATTGCTATTATTTTTTCATTATTTGATGAAAAATAGTGAAATAGACTTTCAGTTAAAAAATCTATTGAAAATATTTTATTTTAATGATGTTATTAACAAAAATGTAATTATTGAGTTACTAGCCTTTGTTCTACTTTATCGAAACATTTCTCATAGTCAATAAAGACACAGTAAAGTTTTTCACCCGAATCAAGGACTTATGATATTACAGTGTGAAGAATGAAAATACAATCTATTACAGATTTTCCTTTTTGGAAACCAAACTGATTATTACAAATTTTTTCATTATTTTCTACCCATTTAGTAAGTCTATTCAGTAGAATTTGAGAATAAATTTTTGCCAATATGTTTACTAGAGTAATTCCACGATAATTTTGTGTATCGTTTATATCTCCTTTTTTAAATATTGGTGTTATTATACCTTCTCCCCAAATCAACGGATATTCTTCATTATTGATAAGCCTATTAAAAAGTTTTAACAGAAATTCTGATATAATATCATACGATGATTGAAGAATTTCACTTGTAAGTTCGTCCTTTCCAGGGGATCTATTTTTATTTTGTGAGAAAACTGCGTCTCGAAGTTCGGGTTCAGTTATATTTTTATCGAGTTCCCGGTTATAGATGTTTTCATCGAAAATTGAATTAGTATCATCGTTCGAATACTCTTCGCCGAATAAAGATTTAAAGTAATTATAAAACTGATCTACGGTCAAGGTCTCGCTGTTTTCAGTTTTTGTTTTGTAGCTGTTTTTGATGTTTTGCCAAAATTTTCTAGGCTGTGATTTAGCTAAATTATTTATCCTTTTACCCTCATTAATTGTAAATTTTCGTCTCGCCTTTGATTTAACTCTATTATAGGTAGTACGCATTTTTACATAAGTCTTACGCGTTTCCTCGGTTTTTTGTCTATTAAAAATATTTCTCGCAATTTTAAATTGTTTTTTATATATTATATAGGGATGGTCGCTATACGTCATTTTATATTAAACTGTAATGTATTTTTTGTCTTAATGGAGACAAGCAGCTTTATTTTCATGCAAAATAATTATGTCTAATTATGTTGTTTGGATACTTTAAAGTTTCCATTCGCCGATGTATATATTAAAGGATTGCGGTTAACGAGTATGTTAATTATGTCAACTAACACCTCCATTGTCCGAGCACGTGTATGCTTGCTCCTTATTAGTAAAGGTGTTATGATGAATGGCTACCGCTACGTCTTTTTATTTTAATCAAATCATAATCATTGGATTTAAATTAAATTCTGTGATCGGTATTGCAACACATTAATAACAAGGGAAGTAATCATGATATAATATACATATCCGTCTATAACATCATCATTTTTTATAATTAAATATTATTTTCCTATGTTTATGGTTCAGTTTGAATGATTTTATATTAATTAATTAAACAAGATCTATGAAAATGTTTAGTTTAACTTTTACAAGCCGATTTCGGTATGGTAACATATATTTCGGTTCGTGACAAATCAGGGAAGTAATCTTGAAATATAGGTATTTGTTTCTAATTTCATAATTATTAATTATTTCGAACTGATTTTTTGCATGAATGTCAAACTAAACCTATTGTAATAGATTATAATGAAAAAATATAATAGAACGCTTAATTGTGATTTTATAAGTCGATTTCGGTATTGTAACATATATTTCGGTTCGTGACAAATCAGGGAATAATCTTGATATTTAGTTATTTGTTTCTAATATCATTATTAATGATTATTTCGAACTGATTTTTTGCATGAAAGTCAAACTTAACCTATTGTAATATATAATAATGAAAAAAATATAATAAAACGCTTAATTGTGATTTTATAAGTTGATTTCGGTAATGAAAAGTTGATTTCGGTAACTTTACCGAAATCAAGTTGATTTCGGTATCGTAACGTACCGCTTTCTTCTTAAATGTTTCCACTCCTTTTTGTTGTCAGTAAAGTCGGAAACTAAATTAATCATGAGTCTAGCTAATAATTTAACATAAATTGAAATTGTTAGCATCATAATATGCCTCTTAATTATTTCCAGGTTTGTTAATGTATGTTTTTCGTCAACAACATAATCTTTGCAGTAATGAATACAACTGAAATACATTCAGTGAATTAGTTAATTTGCCTCACAAAAACTACACTTCTTCACAAAAAAATGAGAAAAATATGTGGAGGTAATGATTATGATATGTGTCGAAGGACATTTTGTCAGATCATAGTTTATGGGAAGATCTTTACCTTTTCCAATTCAATTTCTTCAAACAAATACACCCTGGTTTTATTTCAGGTGTGAATGCAGAAACTACATACTCATGAATTGGCTCCTCGTCTCCCACTGGTCCATTTTGCTGAAGAAATTCGTAAAATGACACTTCAATAACATCCCTATTTAAACAGTTCCCCACAAATCCTGGATGTTGGGTTATACAGCAAAAACCGTCAAGCTTTTCAGAAAGCTCTCCAAACTCCATGCAGCATTTACTCTCAATACCGGTTGGCATGGCGCTGCAATATTTCCTACATACATTTGTGAATAACCATTAATGGGATATTAATTACAAAACACAAGTGTCAGTTAGCCAACATTGCAGAATTTATTTAAACAGGAAATTAATTTGAATTTAAAACTAATAAAACAATAAATAATGTAAATAAATAGAATTTTTAACATTTAACAGAATAAAAAAGAAAAACAAACATAAATACAAAAGCTGTGACAGGAAACAGCATGCTCTACTTATTAGAATACAAAAGCTGGGACAGGAATTAAGTACTGGTAAAGGAAGTCAAAACTATAAAGAAAAAATCCATTATGATATATATTTCTGAATAAGTATCTAGAAAGCACTAAAATGTTCTATATTTTTGCACCATATAATATGGCTGTAACCATGTCAATAAAAGTTAAACAAACATTTCTATGCACTTATAGAAAAAACAACTTGAAATCTGAGAAAAATACAGTTACAAAATTATGAGCAAAAAGTATTATAAAGTAAAGTTCATAGAGGACATCTTTCTTGAACAGATGTTAGAGTTATGAATCTTGTCAAACATGATGTATGAAATGACAAAGAACAATTACTTTAAAGGCACATTATGTCCCAGAAACAAATAAATTTGAAAGGTCAAATCTGAATTTTACAATCTTATAATCTCTAAATAAAAGTTAAAGGGGATGTCATATGTGTATTTCCTGAAGAATGTAGTGATAATGAGATTATTTTGTAATAAATAAGTAGCAAAATGTTAACAAATACTAATTCTCTATAACTGTATTCATTGTCATAAAACAAATGATAAAAAGATGGTACAGGTATGTGAATGAATAACTTTTTTGATACTATAAAAGAATACAACAATTTTAAAAAAGCTTTCAAGAAATAAAAAGCATTTTGAGGCATAATGGGCCTTTAAGTGTATAGTAGATATAATTTATATAAAAAGATAATTCTTAAAAAAACTAACTATTTATAAATAAATAAATATAAATGTTCAAAACTTAATACAGGAGAATACAAAAGCTAGCATAATAAATCTTGTCCCCTGTAATAAAGATGTTTATAGTAAACATATTACTGTACATAGCCTGACTGGGCTCAACATTGTGCAGAAACAGAAGTTGACACTAAAAGTCTTTTCATTAACCTGTACTTTTATGCTTGTTCAATGCTGAAATAGAAAAATATAAAATATATGAAAAACCTAGACATTGATTATATTCTATTTTTAATTCAACAGCTGATACATGTCGTTTGCATTGTGACGATTTCATCTATTGTATTCCATGCAATTAAGTAAGTTATATTTTTTCATTAATTATTTATTTTTTATAAACATGATCTACATATAGGTCTACTTATTTTAACCATACAATTGCAAAATTTAACGACACTTCCGGGTGACATGGTATGAAATGACTCTGGTGATAAGCAGACACTAGTTCTGAATAAAAAAGACTAAAAAAAAAAAAAATTAAAATGCAATATGCACAAAGAATAACACAATTGATTAACGAATATGAAATTTGGATGATTAACCTATTATAGCCGGCCTCGCTATAAAACAGTAATTAATATATCGCCAGTTAACATATAGATTTAAACAAAATATGATTGAACAAGATCAAAAAGGAAAGGCGGCGTTCAATGAACGCAATGAACCTTATGTCACCGCTAGTATGGGTACCCTGTCACATTGATCTTGTCGGAAATGAACCTGCTGATAAATGCGCAAAAAGTGCAAGCATTGATGGCACATCATCACATCAGACGAAGCACTTCGTATAAAAAGTGATAGAAAAAAAAAAAGGGTTAGGGGAACAAACCCGGGGTTAAAATAAATGTAAAAAATAAACAAAATACCCCCAAAAAATGTTCAATCCCCCTTAATCGAAAAAAATTAAAAAATCCCCTTTAAAAATTCCCATTTAAAATTTTTAAGGGGCCGCTAATTTTCGCCGAAAAAAATTTGCCCCGATGTTTTGAACCAAAAACTTTTTTGAATACGTTTTATTCAGTATATTGCGGGGGGTGTCTTCCTTTAAACCCCAAAACATTAAAATTTGGGAAATTTTTAGTTTTTCAAGGGGAATAAAAAATACTCTTGGATCCCCTTTTGGAAATAAGTTTTTTGAATTTTCGCCATGTGATTAATAAAATTTAAAAAAAGATATAAAATTTTAAAATATTAATTTTTGATTTTTTAAAAGGGTTTTTAAAAAAATTTTAATAAAGGCCTAAAAGGGAATAAAAATTGGCCAGGGATTGTGGTGAAAAATTGAAAAAAAAGTTTACAAATATTTTAAATTAATGGTGGAGGGAAGGGGAAAAATTGAGGTTCCCTTAGAGCCCAATAAATGACTTTCGTTTATAACTTTTGAAAAAAACGGGAATTTCTACAAAAATTTATAAATTTTAAAATGAATATTTTAAAGAAGGGAAGGGGCATAAAATTTTAAAAAAATAAAAACAAAAAACAAAAAAACTTTAGGGGGTATTTTTAAATTAAAAAAAATTTCCTTTAAAATTTTTAAAAAGTTTGGAATGATTTTGGGTTTATGAAAAAAGGGATTGGGTAAAAAATTAAACCCCGAAAAAATTGGGAAATTAAAACAATTTAAACACTTTGACTAAAAGGCCCCTCATTTTTGGAAAAAATTTTTAAAAATTGGTCAAAAAGGTTAATTTCAAAATTTTAAAATTTTGTTTGCGGGTTTTGTTGAAAAAACTGGGGTCACACGCCCAAAATAAAATGGTATTGAGTCTGCAAAAATTCGGGTGAGATAAGTAAAAGGCCATTTGAGAACTTATTTTTTTGCAGTTTTGGGTAAAAATATGTATTTACAATTTAGTTTTTAGAAATTTGAAAACCTTTTGCAACTCACCGTTTTCAAAAATGCTGAAAATATTTTAAAACCCAAATTTTGAATAAAGGACCAAAAAAGGTAATTTTATACGGGAAAAAAATTTTTTAAATATTTTAATTTTTGTGAATTTTTGGTACGTAAATTTGGTTTTAATTTTTGGGCCTGAACGAAATAAAAGTTTTTAAATTTGTTTCCCAATGTCATTTTATTTTCCCCCGTTTTTTAATTGTTTTTTCTTTTATTTTTCTTTTATTTGGGAAAAACTTTTTCCAAATTTTTGGTTTTTATTTTTAAAATTTTGGGGGGAAAAATTTAAATTTTCAAGTCACTTTTTATTTTTGGGTTTTGGGAAAACTTTTAATCTTTGTTTTTATGGCAAGTTAAAAATAGTGGGGGGCCCCACCCGCTCAGCCGTAAAAAAATATATATTTGATATGAAAATTTAAATAAAACGTCAAAAAAACTCAATGAAAATATTTTAAATTTTCAAGCCCCGATTTTAAAGAAAAAGGGCCCCAAAGCCTAGAGGGGGAAGTCGGTTAATATAAAAAGGAAAACCCTAAAAGCGAGCCGATTTACTTTTAACGTAAAAATGGATGAAAAAAAATCGCTCTTTTTTTTTTTTAAAAATTGCAGTGACGATTTGGTGTAACGTAAATGTACTGGGGTTAAATTTAGGGGTTTCCCCCCTGTCTTTTAAATGAATAATGAGTTTTAAAAACCCAATTGAAAAAATTTTTGTTTTTTATTTTTTTTTCACTCTATAATTTTTCAAGCGAAATTAAGATTATTAAAAGTGAAATAAATGTAAAACTTAAAACGTTTGCGACATTAAAATAGCGTACTTGATTTGATTGTTTTGCACGTGCTGTTTGGCGCTACATTGTGCCGTCACGTAAACAATACTTTAAACGTCTGTACAGCGTTAACGACTGAATAAAAGATACTGGTGTTCGGATTCATTTTCTTAGTGAGACCATTTTCTTTCATTCTAGATAGTTTTCACAACAAAATTCGACAAAAAATTGTTTTTATTTATCAGATTTTTCAAACAAAATGGCGACTTTAAGTTTCATTTTACATTTTCCGTTTTAAAACTGTCATTCGATATTTTATACACAGCTTCCGTTATTCTGGTTCCTTGTCCAATTATGGTCTCCATAGACGTGCACGGGTGACCAGTCTACACATCCGTTTTCAGTCAGAATTCCTCAGTTTTTATCGTTATCTTTAAATTTGAAAAGTTGGGATGTGTCCAATTCGGTACTTCGGACGAAAGTTTTCAAAACCATCACTTAGCAGGTACTCGCGTTACCGTAAAGCTCGCTTTGGAGCAATTCGATTTCAAATTGTTTATTCATGAAATCATTTTTTTTGTGTTCAAAATGTTACATCAACCACTGTAAATTTTGCTGTAAATTACAAAGTTGTAAGTTTTGTTTTCATAATACTTGATGAAATAACTGGTGGAAAAGGATCTTATGATAAACAATAAATTTAATTAGTCCCATATAGGTTTAACCAGAGGGGACTTTAGGTTTACCCTCCGTCTGTCTGTCTGTCTGTCTGTCTCAAAACTGGATCCCGGGATAAAGCAAAAAGTACTGAAAACATTTTTATGAAACTTGATATATGGATAGATGGCAGTATGGAGATTATGCATGTTTTTTTCTTTTCTTCCTATGTTGAAAATTCTGTTTTCTATGGCAACAAATAGTCTGAAAATATGGCAAATTTAACACATAAACTGGATCCAGTGATTACTCAAAAAGTACTGAAAATATTTTTATGAAACTTGAAATATGGGTAGATGGCAGTCTGGAGATTATGCACATCTTTTTCTTTTCTTCCTATGTTGAAAATTCTGGTTGCTATGGCAACAAATAGACTGATTTTCAAGATTTCTGATTTGAATTTTTAAGCTTTTTCACCTTAAGTTCTTGATTTCTTAAGGTGTTTACTTCAAATTTTAAATATAAGATAAGATAAGATAAGATAAGTAAATTTTATTATAGTGACATTGTGTTATGTACATACATAATAACGATACATTTTTATTTTTACAACACCCGGCCACGTTGGGCCTACAAGTCACTTAATTATTTAATCATTTTCAAAAATATACAATTTATAACATAATTTAGATATTAACTAATTATATACATGCACGAACAAATAGTGATTTAAATGTTCTTGGACATAATAACATCTGCATTATAAGAGAAATAGGAAGTATACAAGTTTACTTTTTTCCAATTACTTTCGGTATCAAATCACATATATGATACATATACAGTTGTCATTCATGTACATATCATTAGAGCAAATACATTTACAACATTTTTTAATTAATTTCTGTACAGAGACATCCTTCTTCTGTTCATAGCTTCAACTAAAAATTTAGCCACATGCACATAATGATAATTGACAGCATATACTAACTTATTTACTTCAGACATATGTTCAAAATCAGGATTTCTATCTTTACATTTTGATAAAAGGTTCTCTCGTAAGTCATTATATTTAATGCAGTTTAAAAGAAAATGAGTCTCATCTTCTACAACATTAACTGGACAAAAATGACAAAATCTTTCGTTTACATTTAAACCGACATATCTTCCCGTTTCTATCTT
>NW_026865536.1:0-76344 GCF_026571515.1 Ruditapes philippinarum | reverse complement strand
TAAAGGAATAAATCTCCAAATGAATTATTCCAGTTACAAAAATATTTATGATTTAAAGGCTCATTATGCCTCAGAAATTCATATTTTTTTCAATTCTTTAGAAATATCAAATATGCTCTTAAAACTAGATTAAGTGCATGTTAGATGTTTTACAACTTAAAAAAAAAGGCACTGAACATTCAGTTATGTGTCATAAAGGTAGCAAAATGTAAACAAAGTAGTATTTTGATTTCCATACAAAATACTTATTTACCAAAATTATACCAATTGAACTCCCTACAGAACTAAAGATGCAAAAGATAATTCATGCATATAGCAAATGAGTATGGAAACTGTAACAAGATACAAAATATAAACAGTTTCTGAGATATAAGATTGATAGCATTTCTGAGGCATAATGGGCCTTTAACAGGGCTGGGAATCAAAACTGTGTCGTAGCTTTGATTCCCAGCTCTGTTAAGTAGGAAAATGAAAACCACAAACCTTTTTTGCTGAAGTGTTGCCGTCTAACTAATACTGCGTCTGGAAAAAATTCAAATTACAAAGCTATTAATTTGATAGCTTAATTAAACCACAAAATCACAAGTTTGTTTTGAATGTCTAAAACTGATAACTAGAACTGCCACTGCCATGGCATGAATACCCCTGCATACCACTTTGTCAGAATCAACAGTGGCCATTTAGAGCTCAAGGACAATTAACCTCCCTGCCAAATCTGAGGTTACTAAGCCAGTGCATTGCTAAGTTATGTATTCTACATGCTTCAAATGTGAAAATGTCAAAATCAATACACTGCTATCATACCTGTCAAAAATCTTTATAACTAATAAAATAGAATCTGTTGGCTACATTAAGATAGATAGATACAGCTCCAATTGGCTATTCCTTTCATTATCTGTTAACATCAATATTGACAAATAGGGGTGTCGATAATTCTTATACAAAAGCATATTATTTCATCCAACACATAACTCCCTAATGGGGCCTCACAGAGATATAACACAGCTAGCAGCTGCAGCTCATCAGAACGAGGCTTCAGCTTTTTTAAAGAAAAGACACAAGAATTTAAAGAAATTATTCATGCATTAATGTTGCATATAATAAACTAAGAAAATAAAGAAATCTGAAAAAATTAAATAAATAAGTTTGTTGAGGGTTTGAACTTGAGACTTCACCATTGCTTTGTTATCATACTTACCACTAGGCCATCGGGACATTAGTATAAAATAAAGAATTGAGAATTTTCCTATCAATAAAAATCAATTGGTATAATATAGTAAATTACGGAAATTAACGAAAAAGCTTCCGAAAATTAATGGTTCTAAGGGCAATATTGCCAAACAATACTTAATACACTGTGACCTACTTTGATCAAATTTTGAGGTATCCACAGCCTCTGCGGAGCAATACCCTTTTGGAAACGAAGAGTTTGCTTGTTTCCGAGAGTTGTCCTCTTTTATATCATCGGCCTCTCTTCTGTAGCCACCATCCGTCTGAAAATAGCAGAAACTTTGCTTTAAATGTTGTGCAGACATAATGTGAATATGTTTACAAAGTTAACTACAAATAAACAACTTACAAACAAATGAATTCAAAATGTTGTACTTAATACTTTATGTACTTATATAACTACTGGGAATGGACTGTTATCTTGTGAGTGCGTGAAAAAATAAGATCATGTGACCCTGTATTTTGTCATATTAGGAGAAGTCTATTGTGCTAGGGGCAATACTTTAGATGCGATCCCTTATCAATTATAAATCAATTGACCACCTTTACCAGTCATCTATTGACAGGTAAAATTGGATTAAGGGATTATGGCTGTTGCAAAAACATGACAATAGAGCAGACAGTCTGCACAGGTCTGACCAAAACATATCCATGGACACAATATATTTCCTAGTCAATATTTTTAATTGCTTTATTAAACTTTAATTTTTATCTTGATATCCCAAAATATTTAATAAAGACAGTAATTGAAATGATAGCTGAGTCAATTTAAACTAGAAATGTGTCCATAGGACACGGATGCCCCCACACGCCTGCACTATTCTGTCAATCTTATGACTCTAGGTCAAATATTTTTTGGACTACATGTGCCACAAGTTGAAAACTAAAAGTCAACAAAGGGCCACAATTCTGTTAAATTTGGTCGCAGCAAAAATTCCTTCCTTTACTAGCATCTACACATAAAGGTTTTTAATCCCTGGAAGTTTAAGCAAAATCTGCCATCCGGTTGAAGAGGAGTTGCGTTCACAAAATTTCAACATAGTATATAGTGATAATCAAAAAAGGGCCATAATTCTGTTAAATTTGGTTGCAGCGAAAATTCCTTCCTTTACTAGCATCTACACATTAAGGTTGTTCATCCCTGGAAGTTTAAGCAAAATCTGCCATCCGGTTTAAGAGGAGTTGCGTTCACAAAATTTCTACATTGTATATAGTGAAAAAATCAACAAAGGGCCATAATTCTGTTAAATTTGGTTGCAGCGAAAATTCCTTCCTTTACTACCATCTTCACATTAAGGTTGTTCATCCCTGGAAGTTTAAGTAAAATCTGCCATCCAGTTTAAGAGGAGCTGCATTCACAAAATTTCTACATAGTATATAGTGAAAAAATCAACAAAGGGCCATAATTCTGTTAAATTTGGTCGCAGCAAAAATTCCTTCCTTTACTACCATCTTCACATTAAGGTTGTTCATCCCTGTAAGTTTAAGCAAAATCTGCCATCCGGTTTAAGAGGAGTTGCGTTCACAAAATTTCTACATAGTATATAGTGAAAAAATCAACAAAGGGCCATAATTCTGTTTAATTTGGTCGCAACAAAAATTCTTTCCTTTACTACCATCTTCACATTAAGGTTGTTCATCCCTGTAAGTTTAAGCAAAATCTGCCATCCGGTTTAAGAGGAGTTGCGTTCACAAAATTTCTACATAGTATATAATGAAAAAATCAACAAAGGGCCATAATTCTGTTAAATTTGGTCGCAGCGAAAATTCCTTCCTTTACTACCATCTACACATTAAGGTTGTTCATCCATGTAAGTTTAAGCAAAATCTGCCATCCGGTTTAAGAGGAGTTGCGTTCACAAGATTTCGGGACGTACGGACTGACGGACGGACTGACGGACGGACAAGTGCAACGCTATATGCTCCCACATTGTGGGGGCATAAAAATTAAGCAGCTGCCATAAAGTTTAAACAAATATTTATAGAATGGATACAGTAATTCAATGGTAACAATTTGTTTACTACAAATCAACGGGTTACTAGTTTGAGTCCCAGCTCTACCAACTATAATTAACAAGGGCAATCAGTGATCACATGTGTTGCCTCATGATAGCCAATTGCATGTTGCAGCAACTGTGTAGCAGGAGACACAAAAATCATTTAAAGGTTAAAAAAAAGTTTTTATTCAAGGACCAAAATCCTTCAGCAGAAAACCTGTGTAATATGCACAAAAACTTGAGCTACCAACCAATCTTATAAAGGTTCATTGTAATTGCATTAGTGCATACATGCCATATCCCCCACCAGGGGACAAAAAAAAACCCGATTTTCGACCGTGTCTCCCGATCTCCCGCCGTGGGATAGAAATCCCCCGTTTTTAAAAATTCAACCAACAAAAAAAAAACAAAGCATCATTTTTACCAATAAACATAATTTAACAATAGACTTAAACAACTTTTACAAGTATACATGCCTGAAGTAATATCTCCTCATTAAACAGCAGGGGTCTAAAGAATATTTGCATTGTTGGTTACTCTGGCATGGAATATGACAATTATTCTCCTTTGATAAACCTGTCAATCAGTGTCAGTATTGCAAGTGCTTAACTAATGACAGCATCCGATACTGAATGCGTCGCGTATCAATTGTTGTTGGGACATGTAACCCCTTGAAGTTGATAATTCAAGTAGGGAATGATGCAGATAAAAAATAATGATCAGGCAATAGAAACTAAAAGAATGACAGATTAGCAATGTTTGAAACTAGCTTTGTCTCACGGTATCCCACGAACACCGAGGAGGGATTGAAAGAGGTGAAAATCCGTTTCAACCAGTTAAATTAAATTAAACAAGCAATTATCATAGTATTGCAAGCAATCCATAAGTCCCCTACCGGTAAGAGCCCAAGCAACATTCTGAAGGACCATTCACTTAGGTTCCTATTTTAAGTAAATTTGTTGAAAAAGTTCTTTAAAAGTGATCACAGGAAACAGTTTTTATGTACAGACAGACGGACTGAAGGACACTCTAAAGTTATTTTTTAAACATCCCTGTTATCAAAATATAACATTTTTAAAATCCTTCCATGATTGAAGAAGTTTGAGTAAAAATTACCAATTTCTCAAAAAAAAGTCTAAGTTCAAAAGGGGCATAATTCTGGAAATAGTCTTGCTAGAGTATTGAACACTCACAAATGTTGAGTGACAATAAAAAACATTTATATGAAGTTTGAAGTAGATACATTCAGAAAAAGAAGTTATTAAAAAAAACAATGTTTTTTTCATGAAAATTTTAAGTTCAAGGGAGGTAATTCTGATAAATTTTGTACTAGAGTTGTAAACCTTGTCACATATGATGTGGTTGATGACAAGCAACTTATATTTAAAGTTTGAAGAAAATACCTTAAGAAATAAAGAACTTATAGTGAAAAAACTTAAAAACTAGAATAACAAATCTTGAAATTCAGTCTATTTGTTGCCATAGCAACCAGAATTTTCAACATAGGAAGATAAGAAAAGGATGTGCATAATTTCCATACTGCCATCTACCCATATGTCAAGTTTCATAAACATATTTTCAGTACTTTTGTGTTATCACTGGATCCAGGTTATGTGTAAAATTTGCCATATTTTCAGTCTACTTGTTGCCATAGCAACCAGAATTTTCAACATAGAGAGAAAAGAAAAAGACGTGCATAATCTCCATACTGCCATCTATCCATATATCAAGTTTCATAAAAATATTTTCAGTACTTTTTGCGTTATCGCGGGATCCAGTTTATGTGTAAAATTTGTCATATTTTCAGTCTATTTGTTGCCATAGCAACCAGAATTTTCAACATAGGAAGAAAAGAAAAAGACGTGCATAATCTCCATACTGCCATCTATCCATATATCAAGTTTCATAAAAATATTTTCAGTACTTTTTGCGTTATTGCGGGATCCAGTTTATGTGTAAAATTTGTCATATTTTCAGTCTATTTGTTGCCATAGCAACCAGAATTTTCAACATAGGAAGAAAAGAAAAAGACGTGCATAATCTCCATACTGCCATCTATCCATATATCAAGTTTCATTAAAATATTTTCAGTACTTTTTGCGTTATCGCGGGATCCAGTTTTGTGGACGGACGGACTGACGGACGGACAGACGGACGGACGGACAGACGGACGGAGGGTAAACCTAAAGTCCCCTCCGGTAAACCGGTAGGGGACTAATAAATAATACCTGTTTTAACACCCAAAGGGCCAAAATAATTAAGTCCAATTATTATCAAGTAGCCAGTACACTTCAAACAACCTCTACACAACTCGGCATCAATTACACAGTTTACATGTATATACAGGTATCAAGTGACGTAGCGTCTACTGCCAAATATGGTAAGCATGATGCAATCCATGTGTGTTAACAAATTGATGTGTGAAGTACATAATGACCTGAGCAAACCGGATTAAGATTTGTGTCAGATTTTTTTTACTGCTTATGGAATGCCAAAGAAAGATTTTTAAGGCAGCATTTTTTTTTCACCTTTCTATGGCTACATAAATTCTCCGTGAAAATGTTGATAGACATTTCATTTAAAGAGAAAAAACTTTGACTGTTAAAAGTATGATATTTATTTTAAGGATTTTGAATGCATCAAATTCAAGTTTATTTGTACAAAAATGATTCAATATAAATCTAATACAAAAATAATAAAGTTTCCTTTTAAAAGGAAAGGCTTGCTCAGTTGTGCCTTCATCCCAACCCTTTAAAATTGTTTTTTTTTGTTTCAATTTATTATCACAATTTTTTTGAATTATGGTTTTTGTATATCATAAAGGGTTTATTTAGTTTTTTTTTGTAAAAACGTATATTTTTTGTCAAAACGATTTTAAATCTATTCTCTATTGTATAAAACTAATAAAGAAAATAATCAATTGTAAAAATACTAACGTGGAGATCTATCTATCATACTGAAGGGAAACAAGTGTGCACATTTCATTTCCACTTTTTTCGCAGAGAAATCATTCGGCAGTTGCTAATTTCATTTATATAGCAGCTTTATAGACAAGTAAATGCACTAAAATACTTTGTTACGTGGTACCAATTAATAAGCATGTATCAACTTTGTTACACGATCACAGATACGATGCGCTATCTGTAGATCAGCACGTGGTAAGGTTAATGATATGCATGGGCTGTCTTTAGATTACCTCACCAAGACGTTGAATTGCGTTCATTAGATCTAAATATAACTCGATCATGCACTAGTATTCTATGTGATTTTGGTAAGCAGGACCACCCTTTGGAGACGGAATACTACTACAGTAACCATTCTCTATTGTATAAAACTAATACAGACAAAAAACAATTATAAAAGAAACTAACTTTTGCGTCTTGAAAAGGAATTGAAACCGAACAAATTCGTTTATAATTTATTACGGTTTAAACCGATAAATCAAGTAAAAATAGAAAACAAACTGGGATTACCGAAGTAACTAAAATAGCTTAGATTTCCGTAATATTACTTCGTCTGATTCCGCAGTATGACGGAATCGCCCGAATTGTCACGATTTCAATCGGAACTACATCGGCTATTATCATTAATCCGAAGAGTGACGGAAAGGGCCGAAAAGTTGCGATTGGCACGATTGCAGCTGGTTTCCCGTTCAATCATGCACTAACAAATGTAAACAGGAAACCACCTAACCGGAACAACTTTTCCAAAACAGATGGCTGAATGCAATATTGCAACAAGAGCTGTCGGTAGGACAGCACGCTCGACTATTCTAAGTGCTTGATAGTAAAAGAGCCTTGATAATGTTAAATTTTTTAAGTTCACAAAAGGGCTAATTTTTTTTATAAATTCTTGTTATAGGCCTTAGAGAGAGTCTAATTAAACAGTATTGGCTGGACTATTCAGAAGGTAATGTCACAAGGGTGTTTTATCGAGTATAATAATACTAATTACCTATGAATACATAAATTTGACAGAAAAGGTACAAAGGCTTGTTATTAAGATGTTTTATCAAGTAAATCACTGCTTTATTACTATGAATGCATAAAATTGTCCCAAAAAAGGCACAAACCCTTCAGTAGTTATTGAGATAACAGCTTACAAGCAAAACTTTACCATGAATTTCTAAGTTGAAAAAGGGGAGAAAAATCAGCCTAAATGCAAGATAGAATTATGGATCTTTGTCAGTGACCCTAAATGCATATGTGAAGTTTTAAATAAATATCTTTAATAGTTATTGAGATATGTAAAACTTGCATGTAAACATTAACCAAGAGACTTAAAGTAGAAAAGGGGATATGAATCAGCCTTAATGCAGGATAGAGTTATGGAACTTGGTCAGTGACATACAATTATGACCCTCCAATTATGACCCTAAGTGCATGTGTAAAGTTTCCAGTAACTACCTTTGAAGACCTTTAACCTTTAACCAAAATTTCTAAGTTTCAAATTGGCAAATTTGACTTTACAAAAAAACTTTAACCAAAATTTCTAAGTTCCAAAGGGGCAAAATTCTGTCAATATTGTAGGCAGAGTTATCCAACTTGTCAATCTGATGTACCTTGTTACTGTAAATAAGTATTGTAAGTTTCAATTGAATATCTCAAGCAATAATTGAGATATTTGACTTTACAAAAAACTTTAACCAAAATTTCTAAGTTAAAAAGGGGCATAATTCTGTCAATATTGAGATATTTGACTTTACAAAAAAAATTTAACCAAAATTTCTAAGTTCCAAAGGGGCAAAATTCTGTCAATATTGTAGGCAGAGTTATCCAACTTGTCAATCTGATGTACCTTGTTACTATAAATAAGTATTGTAAGTTTCAATTGAATATCTCAAGCAAAAATTGAGATATTTGATTTTACAAAAAAAATTTAACCAAAATTTCTAAGTTCCAAAGGGGCAAAATTCTGTCAATATTGTAGGCAGAGTTATCCAACTTGTCAATCTGATGTACCTTGTTACTATAAATAAGTATTGTAAGTTTCAATTGAATATCTCAAGCAATATTTGAGATATTTGACTTTACAAAAAACTTTAACCAAAATTTCTAAGTTAAAAAGGGGCATAATTCTGTCAATATTGTAGGCAGAGTTATCCAACTTGTCAATCTGATGTACCTTGTTACTATAAATAAGTATTGTAAGTTTCAATTGAATATCTCAAGCAATAATTGAGATATTTGACTTTACAAAAAACTTTAACCAAAATTGCTAAGTTAAAAAGGGGCATCATTCTGTCAACATTGTGGGCAGAGTTATCAAACTTGTCAATCTGATGTACCTTGTTACTATAAATAAGTATTGTAAGTTTCAATTGAATATCTCAAGTAATAATTGAGATATTTGACTTTACAAAAAACTTTAACCAACGCAGACGCCGACGCGGACGCTGACGCCGACGCCGGGGCGACTACAATAGCTCTCATATTCTTCGAATAGTCGAGCTAAAAATGCAATTTTACATGACACACATGCAATTAATTATATTTGTTTTACACGGATTATTATTTTAATTTACATCAAATATTTTTAAGTACCTATGTTTCTTTGCAATTGATTACATATTATTCCTTCACACAGTTATGTATGTTAGGTCACAATGGTATAAAGATGGTATTTTAATTTTCTTTAAGACTGTATTAAGAGACTCCCTGTCATATGTGACCTTTTTGAAGGTCCCTTGGAAAGTCACATATGACAGTCTCTATATACTGTATATTGCTGAAAGAATCAACAATGTCATGTACTATGAAAAAGTATGTGATTTCGGATGTACCACATTTCAAATACATGTTTCACAATGTAGTTATTTATTTTTGTTTAAAACTTGAAAATATCAAATGATGTTGTAGAAATGCTCATTTTTGTGTCGCCTCTACGGAGTAGTGGCGAAATATAGGGATCACTTCTCCGTCGTCTGTCTGTCCGTCCGTCTGTCTGTCTGTCTGTCCGTCCGTCACAAAACTTGTCCGGACTACTGCTCATAAACTACTGGTGCAATTTCATCCAAACTTTACAGGAATGATCAGTACCAAGTCTAGTTGTGCATATTGTCAGCATTTTCCGGTTCAATGATTTTTGTCAGAGTTATGGCCCTTTAATAATTTTTAATTTTAAAGTTTGTCCGGACTACTTCTCTTATACCACTAATGCAATTTCAATGAAACTTTACAGGATTGATCTGTAGCTCAAGTCCTTGCGCATATTGCACGGGTTTTCCGGTTGAATGATTTTTGGCCGAGTTATGGCCCTTTGACAAAAAGGTGTTTTTTTCTGTCATTGCCAGATACACAAAAGCTTGTTCGGACTACTCTTCATAAACTACTGGTGCAATTTTATCCAAACTTTACAGGAATGATCAGTACCAAGTCTAGTTGTGCACTGTCCGTCTGTCTGTCTGTCACAAAATTTGTCCCAACATGAAATTGGCCATCATGAGGCGACACATGTGATTACTGATCGCTCTTGTCATAATAAAATGGGGGAAATTAAATTATATGTTTGCAGCGTTTTAAGATTAAGACTGGTTTGTGCTTGCTTAAAAATCCCCCTACTTTTGGTCCAAATCCCCTGCTTTTTAAAACCAAATCCCTCTATCTGGGTGGCTGGAAATATGGCATGTATGTTAGTTGTATAAGAGGAGTAGTCCGTACAAATTGTAAAAAATAATAATTATTAAAGGGCCATAATTCTGAAAAATATCATTGAACATCATATGCCAATATTATGCACAACTATACTTGGTAACAGGGTCTTTCAAATATTTCTATTTTAAAGACCCTGTTGGTAATGATCATTCCTGTAAAGTTTGGATGAAATTGCACCGGAGTAGTCCAGACAAGCTTCTATGTAGCTGGCAACAGAAAAGAACAAAAGCCGTGTGGGGGCAACATTCAACTTTTTTTACTTTTTCTAAATGCAAACAAATAAACGGTTCAAGCAGATCTTAAGATAGAAAATTAAAATAAAAAAATTACCTTGAATCTCAAAAGTTCTATCCCTAATTGTATGTTATTCATTTTGGGAAGTTTAACCAATTTCTGTTGCTGATAAGGTAAGGCCTAAAATATCAAACAAGAGGGCCAAGATGGCCCTAGATCGCTCATCTCACCCATCGAACACATCCGAACAATTACATGCATTCTTACCAAGTTTCATGACAGGTGAGTCGAAAATGTTAACAAGGATTATCCATATTTGAGCAGTCTGACCTAGTTTTTTCCCGAGGTGACCCATATTCGAACTTGACCTAGAAATCATCAAAACAAACTTTCAGACTAATTTCCAGGATACTTGGATCAAAACAGTAGCCACTAAAGTGTTAACAAGATTTTTCTATTTTTAGCTCCTGTGACCCAGTTTTTCATCTGAGATGACCCGTGTCGAACTCATCCGCACAATTACCTACACAAGCATCCTGACCAAGTTTGATGATAATTGAGTCAAAAATGTGACCACTAGAATGTTAACAAGGTTTTTCCATATTTGGGCAGTGTGACCTAGTTTTTGACCCCAGGTGACCCATATTCGAACTTGACCTAGAAATCATCAAAACAATCTTTCAGACCAATTTCCAGTATATTTGGATCAAAAATGTTGCCACTATAGTGTTAAAGACATTTTCGGAAGTTTTCATATATGGACATATAGGCAAAATTAAAACTGTTCAATAGAATTTTTTTAAACTTGGCATGTTGTTAGAAAATGATAACAGAAACATTTTAAGTGAAAAAAAAAATTGCGGTCACCATTCTCATTTTTTGAGTTATCTGCCCTTGAATTTGACTTTTTTGTTAAAACAAATTTAGAGTGGGTAGTTTTTATTTTAACCTGTGCATATTTTTTTTAAAAAATGGCCCATTTTTTAAGAATTTAAAGTACCTTTAGGATAAATTGATGCCGCCTGGTGGCCATTGTCATTTGTGACTTAGTCATTAGTACAATAATGTTAGATCACTTAACAATTGTATCAGCAAAGCAAATTTAACCAAGGACTTTACTTGACAATTAATTTAATTTATTAATTTATTTAACAGTTTGTAATATTTGAATGTGTACCCTTTGATTTTGATTCAACAGTTTGAAATATCATTTTTGTATTGAAATGAAATATAACATACCATCATGATCAAAGGAACTGTGTAAAATAATGAAAGTAACTATACTAATGTATCACTATCAAACTTTAGTAAATACTCTGTTTTGTTCTTTTCTTACAAGATCAAAATCATATGAATTGAACAAATAATTTGTAAGTGTGGGGTTATGTCCACTATAAAATTAAAGGTGTGGGGTTTTGATGTGTGAGGGTTTGTCCACTCTATGTGTATGTTAGTGTTCATCCGTGCTGTTCTACAGAAATTAGAATCTTCGACGGGAGCGATAGCGACAGGAGAATGTTTCTAATTTCTGTAGAACAGCACAGATGAATACTAACATATTTAGTGTCAAACTTAATTTGGCCTCATGATTATCCACTTTATTACGTCACTACGCGGTTCTATGAAGTACTATGAAAAATAGATAGCGACTATGAACGGAATTCGATATAGTATCGACTTTTGTACTTCTATGAAAATTAACGCACATAATTTTTAAGAAATACAGCGTTTTCATTGGATGACAAATAAAGTTGGACACTAAAAAATCTTGAGGTCTGGCCCGGCTTTCACTAACGTTCTCAAAGTAAAAATCTCAGCTCAAATCTGAGATTTTTCTCAAATCAGAAATTGAGATTGAGATTTTTCTCAGTTTGGCTTTCACTAAAAAATATTGAGAAAAATCTCAACTTAAGATTTGAGATTTTTCTCAGATATATTGAGACAAGGTTTGGCTGTCTCAGATTATGTCTCAGTGAAGCTAAATTATTATTCTCAGGGGTATTTTTACTTTTTGCATGGTTATTTTGATAAATAAACATAATTTGACCTTTTTGGCAATTAAATTCCTATAATTTTTATATATTTAGTAATATATTGACTGATTATTGTGGCTGACATCATGCGCTCTAATTCATGACGTCATGAAATTATGACGTCACAATAATCATACTAAAAATGATTTTGTTTTCTTTTGATGTACATTCATTCTTGATAACTCATTTTCATAAGCATTCAAATATTCACACATTTGCAATTGTTTTTGTTTTTTTTGTCATTGTTTCTTGTTGTTGTTCTTTTTAAATAAAACAAAAAAATATAGATCTTCTTAATGTTATAAATATACAAAACATTTCCCTGTTGCGTCATCTTACATCAAAACAGCAACTATATTAATATATATACATGATATACTACGTAACAAAAAGGAACACTCTATGTTTTAGTCATAGAAGCCCATCAACAATGTACATTAAGATAGCCGCTTATGTCTTGAGAAAAAAAAAACAACAGTCTCAGTTGAGAAAATTCTCAAATGTTGAAAAAAAGTTTAGTGAAAGCCAACTTGAGATTTTTCTCAGGTGAGTAAGAATCTCAGTCAATATTGAGACAATCTTAAATTGAGATATATCTCAGTTTGAGAACGTTAGTGAAAGCCGGGCCTGGTGTTTTGACATGTGGGGGTTTGTCCTACGTTTGATGTGTGGGGGTTTGTCCACTCTATAAAATTTTCAGGTCTGGTGTTTTGATGTGTGGGGATTTGTTCACTCTATAAAATCTTGAGGTCTGGTATTTTGATGTGTGGGGGTTTGTCCACTCTATAAAATCTTGAGGTCTGGTATTTTGATGTGTGGGGGTTTGTCCACTCTATAAAATCTTGAGGTCTGGTGTTTTGATGTGTGGGGGTTTGTCCACTCTATAAAATTTTAAGGTCTGGGGTTTTGATATATTTTGAGGTCTGGTGTTTTGACGTGTGGGGGTTTGTCCACTCTATAAAATCTTGAGGTCTGGTGTTTTGATGTGTGGGGGTTTGTTCACTATAAAATTTTAAGGTCTGGTGTTTAGATGTGTGGGGGTTTGTTCACTCTATAAATGTTGAGGTCTGGTGTTTTGGCGTGTGGGGTTTTGTCCTACATTCATAATATACGTGTCAATGAAAATAACCTACCTATGCACGGCACTTCCACAACAACAACAAAATGCACGAATTTCAGATACTTGTGACATCCGTAGAAACTGTAAATAAAGAGGTTATAAATACATTGTCAAGATATGAAACTGTAGATAAAGAGGTTATAAATACTTTGTCAAGATATTAAAGATATAGAGTGATATTCAGATTTTTATTTGGATTAGTCTTTTACCGCCATTTTGTATGTATTTCTTTTATGACTCTATACAGCCAAACGTTAATGAAATCATAACGAATGAACTACAAATGAATTGCTGCCAAAAGTTAATCAAAAACATACCTTATTACAAATATTTAATCCATAAACAATTTGATGAACAAACAGAAAAAGTAATATCAACGCACTTAGAACCCCTCCAAATTAAAACGAGCACAGCCAAGCGTAGCAGTGCCTCAACCAATGAAAAACAAGAATTTAAAAAAACATCAATTCAGAATGAGACAGAATCAGATTCCGAAGTAATATATAATAACTTCTTCCGTTTGAAATACAAATTAGAAGGAAATTATTTTCCTTAAGGTAATGGTGTCATCGTCAAGCTATTTAGTAAAGCGTGACATGAGTGCACGATATTTTCGTGCAGTATATCGGACTGGCAGTGTAGTCATTTTTTCATTTTCAAGTTGAGCTGACTTGAATCTAAGATTGACTGATATAATGAATTTGGTGATCGACCAAAAGTTGATCTTGTTAATGGTCAAGATAATAAAATCTACAAAAAGATTGTCCTATTACTACTTAAAATAAATTGAACGTTACAGGTACACGGGGGAGGAACTGTTACACGAAGGATGGAGTTCTTATGATAACTTGTCAAGGAGTTCTTGTGATAACTGTCACGGAGTCCGTCGGAAAACTATTGTATATACTGCAAAAACACACGTAAAAATGGTAATTTTCGTCTTTAAAAGTGAGTTTTAGGCGCTAAAGAAAAATTCAATTATTAAGCTTGCCTAACATTGTATAATGTGTAAAAATCAAATTCATAGGCCATTTTTCATCGCCTCTTGTTTAAAATCTGGTAGTTTTGAGTAAAATTTTCAAATTATTTGCCAATTCGCAAATATTGGCCTGTTTATTTCGAGTCTTCATCCTTGCCATACATAATTACCTAATTATCATGCAAAAGTGCAAACATAAAGCCCCGACTTACCCATTTATACCTGATTTTTCAAATGTCCCGGAGTTCTTGTGATAACTCAAAATATGTCCTGGAGTCCTTATGATAACTTTAGTACTGCCAATGTGTTTCTTGTACTAAATTACGGCACGTTTTAGAGTGTTTTTTTTATTATTCAATAAGGTTGTTAATCATTATGAAATGTAGTACGCTCATTTTTTGCACTATAATGAGGATATATAATGTTCTTTTTAAGTATATTTTAGTTAAAGAGATATTACTGAGATATCCTATCCCCGTTTCTTTTTTACGTTTTTTTTTTGCTGACGCAGATTTCGTAGACTGAAAAAAGATTGATGTAGAGCATTGACTTTCATGATAAAATGCGCTCAAGTATGGTGTCTTTATGTATATATTTCTGCCGATGTTTGATGGGTATTTCCCCTTTGTAATCTTAGTGGAGGAAACTGTAATTGATAACAAAAATATATTTTAGTCAAACTTATTTCGCTCGAACCCAGAGGGACCGAGAGATCGGTAGTTATAGAACCAACCGCAGTTGATGAGTTTTTTTATCATATTGTCGTACTTTTTGGAAACATAGGTTTGAAGAAATTATCCTGGTTTTATACATGTACTTGTTTATTATGGTATAAAATATGATACAAATTACTTAGCCCTTACGTAAACGATGCACAACTATATATTATCTGCTTAAGAAATATGGTTGAGAACAACGTGTTAGTTTGGGACATTATTGTTTTGTGGTTTAGGCCATGATACTGTCGCTGTTTCAATCTTTACTGTAGATGATAGCCTATCACCTGTTTATCCTTAGCAGACACTCAAGACCAACATTTTATCCATATTTTTTGTGCAAAGGATGAGCGTATTATAGATTTTAGATTTTATTCAAGTAAATTCCAGAAGGTCATAGACCCATGAGGACAATATATTTACAAGTAATCAACATATTAACATAAAATGAATACATGCATAAAGAAATCAGCAGTTAAGTACATGATGAATATTTAACATTATTATCTGCTTCAATACATCCGAAGTAAATGTTAGCATACAAATATTTTATTTCTATATAAAGCAATGCACATTATTATAAATTTTCTTAATACAATATATAACATGTGATAATTTTATATATTCACTAGCACAAATAGAATAGTAGCAAAATGTGTGATCGTCGTATCTAAGTATAATTTCGGTAACTACTACTAGATGAGCTTGTCAAAATATAATAATTAAGGAGTCTCTATAAAATCAATCCATAGATCCTAGTTACCTCTATCTTGACGTTCGAAAGTATCAAGATAAAATGTGAAAGATCCATAGAAAACATATTACAAAGTATACTCAATATCAAAATTTAAAATGATTTATGTGAAGGAAAATGAAGTCTTGTTACAAAAACGAAACACAAGACTTCTGATAGCAAATATGATGATCGTTAAATACAAAAAACGGTTTGATAGTTAATTAATAAACCTTTGTATGTGAGATTCAAATAATAATAACAATGATTTAATGCATGATACAATTCATGTCTGAATATTAAAAAGTATGCTTGTTCTTATTTCGAAAGCTTTATTGACAAAAATACTCAGATTTCTTATTATTTTCAAGTTCTCAGAATTAAATAGTTCTGTTAATTTTAACATATTTGGACGTCGCCAATAATAACAAGATATATACTTCTTTCGTATGAGATTATACATTGCACATTCTAAAACAAAATGATATTCATCTTCTATGACATTGCAATTATAACATATTCTTTCATTCAAAGGAGTGCATGTAGGTTTCGTCCATCTTCCCATTTCTATATTCAATCTATGAGACGATACCCTTAATTTTGAAAATACATATGCGATACTTTCTAATGTTAATTAAGCTTAAGTATGGCTGTAGTTGAAAATTTGAAATGCACCTATAAAAAATAGCTCTACTAGAAATTTGAAGTCTACTATCCCAATTCTGTAAAAATTGATCTTTAATTCTTTGCTGCACTAGAATTCAAAAATACGTTTTGTGTTTCCAACAGTTTGAAAAAAGCCATGCATCATAAAAAACAAGATTACTAAGTAAATTTCTTACAAGAGAACACCAGTTTTTGTGATTAGGATTATTGTCTATATCTTCTTTTAACATAAGGTACACTTTTCTAACATATTTATTATCATTTAGATTCACAATTTTTAACCAGAATTTAATTATGTTGAAATATCTTATATTTTGAAAAGAAAGCCTACCCAGTTCACCATAAATGAAATCGTTTTGAGTCGTTTTCTTAACCCATTACTTCATATACACGCCTTTTTGTTAAAAAAAGTGACCAGTTTTTCGGCGCGGCCCCCCAACCAAAAGATACATCAGGGGGTTGCCAGAAGGGGGATGTGCCCCCTTCTGTTTCGGGGGTTTGAAGGGGGGCGGAGTCCCCCTCATCGCCAAGAAAATTTTGGACTTGTGAGAGGCTATAAATGACCCCAGATTGATCATAAGGTAACGTGTAACCAACGCTGAAAAGCATTTGACTCTATCTCAATCCATTGAGAAGTTGCAGCACTTTGAAATCAATTATGATGGAAAAAATCAACGCAAAATAGTGATTTTTGGCAATTTTGAGATGTCCCCTCGTTGCCATGGTAACAGAAAATTTAAGCCTGAGCATGTTGTTGCAAGGGCAATGGTCCAGTCAACATTTGTGCCAAGTTTAATTAGTGTTGTATCAGTTTTTATAGTATTATAGCAATTTGAACTTGTAACGGGAGACTTTTCAATGAAACAGCCATTTTTCACAAAATGCTCATGAAGTAATGGGTTAACACCTAACATATTTTTACAGAACTGCATGTGCAACCTTTCAATAGATTTCCCAGGTATAAAACCCCAAACCTCGGAACTATAATTAAGAATAGGAGAAACAAGTTTGTCAAAAAGTTCTAACCTATGTTTAACAGATATATCTGTAAATTTAAATAAATACTTATTCATTCTAAATATTGCCTTTGTGGCCTGTCCAGCAAGCGTACTTTGAGCTTCAGAGAAAGAACCACCGGTTGTAAAAACAATACCCAAGTAAGTGAACTTACTAACAATTTCAACAGGATTACCATTATAACTAAACGAAATATTACTTTGTAAACGGCCACCTTTGCGGAAAATCATGACTTTAGTTTTTTCTGAATTAACAACAAGTTTCCACTTGCAACAATATTCGTATAATGTATCTAAACTATTTTGTAATTCAATACAACTATTTGCAAATATAACAATATCATCTGCATATAAGATTAAAAACATTTTAAACACGGAACGTCGATGCCTTCAAAACCTTTATCAATAAATATATCTTCTAAATCATTAAGAAACATTGCGAAAAGAAAGGGAGACAAACACTCGCCTTGTCGTACACCTAACATACATTGAAATTGCTCACTTATTTGGTTATAATACTTAACTCTAGATTTAACAGCTGAATACATAGATATAATGATGTTTAACATGTTTCCACGAATACCTAACTTAATCATTTTCAACCATAAATTATCTCTGACAACATAATCAAAGGCTTTACTAAAATCAATAAATGCACAAAAAAGTTGTTTCCCGTTATTTAACATATGACTAATAAGACCATGAAGTACAAAAATATTATCTGTAGTACCCATTTTTGACCTAAACCCCGATTGCGCCTCAACATAAACACCATATTTTCCGCCCATTCTGTTAACCTATTATTCAATATCCGCGTAAATAATTTCCCTTGGGTACTTAACAGTGTTATTCCTCTATAATTGCTTTCATCGTTTATATTGCCTTTTTTGTGTAATGGGACAACATTACCCCCATGACCAACTTTCAGGAAAATACCCCGAAGTAAATATTTTATTAAATAACGACAATAAGAAAGGTAATAATATATGTTTGCCATGTATAAAGAATTCATTAATATATTTATCTGGTCCACTACTTTTATTTGATTGAAGTTGATTAATTGCTTTTAAAATACAACCCTCCTGTATTTGGCCATTTAATTCTTGAAACATTATCTTAAATTCATTTTGCTCATATCTTTCAATAAAAAACAGTACATCTTCATCAGGTTGGAAAAAATGATCATCGGGGTTATTAACTGATTCAAAATATTTCTTAAAAACATCAACAGGTATATTCGATTGTCTTACGCCAGCACATTTTTTCAACATATTCCAATATAACTTAACATTATTATGTTTGGCCTTGTTTAATTTTTCAGTCTCTCTTTTTGTCATATTCGAGTTTTACATTTTCTAACACAAGCCTTATATTGAGATCTGCCTGCGACCATAGCTTTCCGGTTAAAATCTGACTTGTCCTTTCTAAAGAAAATTAACAAATTTGTAAAAATTTAATCTTTTTTCATAACATTCTTCAGTATACCATTTACAACAAAAATTACTGTTCACACCAAAAACAGAACCAGATTCGCATTTTTACCTCTTTCTTAACAAAGGGAGATGCAACCTCAGAAATAATATTCGAAAATTCATCGATACATAAATTTATCTCATTTGCCGAGACAGAAGTATTTACATGTTCATTAAAACTGTGTAATTTTTTGACATAATATCAGCGGATGATAATCGTTTTAATATAATCTTCTTTTTTGTCACAATGCCACACATATTTAAAATTATCGCTTGCGGGTGACTCATTATTTACAATATGTACATCATTTAAAGCACTAGTGTCGAAGAATGCAAGTGAAAAATCAATAAGGCAATGATCAGATAAAATATTGGGTTCTAAGATCTCAAACTTATCAATACAATGGAACAAATTTTGTGTAGATAAAACATAATCCACAACACTCGATCCCCTACTACCTACAAATGTGTAACTACCAACATTTCTATCAGCTCCAAAACGACCATTTAATATACGGAGACCTGTTTGTTTACATATATCGAGAAGAAATAAACCATTGTCATTCATATGGCCTTTATCCTTAGAAAAACGTTTAATCTCTAAGTCTGCAACATAGTCATCCGGTAAAACGTGCATGTGTAAAAAATTATCATCTTGTACAAAATCCGGGTAGTCTGATGTACGGGCATTCATGTCTCCGCAGACAAGTAAATTTAAATCATTTTCATACTTAGAATATAAAGTTGTAATAAAGTCAATTAATCGATCAAATGTATGCGTTTCAATCATTGACTGTCGACTGCTATTTTCAGGTACAACGTAACAAAGACAAATAAATAAGTCATTTTGTAAAAATAATTTTTGAGCGTTGATTTTGATACAAATGATATCATCCTTACTTTGAAATACTAAAGTGTCATTTGTAACAAATTGATTTCTAATATATATAATAATACCTCCTGACGCTCTTTTGCTATTTTTCTTAATTTCATTTCTATTTAATACAAAATGTTCAAAATTCTCTACACACAAGTCCGATTGCTCGGATGTCCAGGTTTCTGTGAATAAAACAATATCATGATTAAGAAAAATGTCTTTTAAATCTTTTGAATTCAGTTTATCAGTTCGTCTTGTTTTCAGACCTTGAACATTTAACAATGCTAATCGTAACGAGACCTTCTGGTTTGTTTCCTATACAGAAGAATTATCGCTGTTTGCACGAGAAACCCGCTCATCTGTCGATTGACCTTGTTTCGGTTGTAGTGAGTCATTCCTATTTATAGCATCTGGTAAAACCCGATCTTTTTTCCGTGTAACACTTACACTTTGTCGCCTATATGGTATAGCGGAACTTGACCGCTTTTCTGACCTTGTGTTTGCACGTGCATTTCGAGACCGTCCACGCAACGGTGAACACTGTTCTTTCACTGCAGTATTATCGTTCAATATTTGTTTACATGCCGTATTTTCTGTGCAATCTACTACAGTTTTTAAATGGGTATTTTCAGACAAGTCGTGATATGGAATTTTGTTCATATTTAAAACTGTGTGTAGCAACGCTATATGTCGCAACGCCGCTATATGTCGCAACTAACGCTAAATGTCGCAACGCTGACGCTATATGTCGCAATCAACGCTATATGTCGCAATCGCCTACTGCTAAATGTCGCAACGTTGCCGCTATATGTCGCACAAAAATCGATTGCCGCTAAATGGCGCAACCCCTTGACGCTAAATGTCGCACTTGGTAGGAAAGTAACAGATGGAACTGAAACAAAAAGTAAGTGTTAAAACATTTAAAGTTTATACCATTTACACATGAAAACATATCCTAGTAAGCAAACTAAAGTTGTATTTCGCGGTCTATGGCAAAAACCTTGTATGGCCATAGTAAAAGGGATGGATTTGGTTCTCAACCACGGCCCAGGTGTGAGATCAAACTTTCTCTTTGAGGATGTCTTTCTCACAAAAATGCATCAACAAAAACATATGGATATACATGTATATTTGTTATATTATTTGACATAACTGAGCAAACCGCTTGTTAATGCTAAGGGGGAACTATATCTTAATATATATTTTATATTATACCTGTTCATAACCTGACTAGATAGGCTTTACTACATGTAAGTATTAAATAATACCCAATTGATCTGTTGATCGATATTCGTAACTATGCGGTGTATTGATTTAGGTTTATGACAGAATTGTTATACTTTCATAACTTTTTATATTTATCTCAATATTTCTTTGGGAACATTAATGAATCAATATACTATGGAATTGCCAAATGTTGACTGCCTACTGCTTACTGTCAACTGCTTACTGTCAACTGCTTACGGCTTACTACTTATTATTCACTGCTTATAGCATTAAAATAAAAATGGACGACCTATTACAACTATATTGGTCAAAAAATTATTCAGTTCTGATAATAGTGAACTGCCTGTGAATAATGATTTGCTTACGTTACGATCCCTTGTTGAAAATATTCGACGTCGAGGGCATAGAAACATTCGGAATTCATTTATTTTTAATGATTTACCACTTCTTGTTCAGGTTAAAATTATACGATACTGTTTGAATGACAATCCTGCATCAAGATACGTCCTTAATCGGTGTCATCTAAGCAATGTTGTTAGTCTGTGTGATGCACAAATGCCGCGCATTTACATTTCTCCGGATATGATGAGTAATGTGCCGAATGTTGTTAGTGTAAGGAGACTGCTTATGTTAGTGGCCTAATTCTCGAAATAAGACGTATAATTAGAGAATCTCTTTGGGCAAATTCCTGGTTACACCTTCGCCTTTGCGTTGATGTCATATGTTGGTTTGAAATTGTAGATATATGGTATAGAAGGCCATGATCGCTTGTAGGTCATGTAATAATGTTTAAAATATATGAGATAGGTGAAAGCTGAAACTGATATAACATTGGATTTCATTTTATTTAAATATCACAATTAGTACTAAGAATTTGTTTTCGTCGTTGTATTTCGTTTATATTTGAAAGTTTGCTTTCCAAAAGTTTTGTTTTATTTCTTTGATTACAAATGGGAGATTTGTACATAATTTTTATCATAACATTTACATTAAGTTTATAATTTACTATTCTTAAAATGATAACACACAAACTGCACTAAAACTCTAGTGCCATATCATGTTTTATGTAGTTTTACGGTTACACTAGTCGTTTATGAATATTATTGTTCACTTAATCATTACAATATCAATTAGCATTATTTGATTTCAATATACTTGTTTTTGTTGGAAAATATGGATTAAAATGATTTGCACAAACTTGAGTTTATTTTTTTTTATTTGACTGGTTCAAAGTCGTTTATGCGGTGATTTTCTCCGCATTAAATAAATACTTTTTATGCGGCACAAAGGTACCCTGTCACCGCATAAAAACAATTAAAATGTTTAAGACTTTTTTGTATTAGTGACGGGGTGTTTTTGACGTTAAAAAATAAAATAAATATAAAAAAACATTTATCTCCTGCTAAGGTTATGTAAATGTGCAACGTGTTTATGTGTCAATCAAAATTGAATCGGCGTATGACATATTTTTTTACCATTTATTGGACTGACGGACATTTATGATCATTCGTAATACGCAAGTTTGCTCGGTTCTGTACTAAATTTTTATAATGTCGTGAAATTGATTTCGCTAAATCGTGAAAATTTGCCGCCGCATTTGTCGGAACAGGCGCGCAAGTTTTAGAGGCATATCTAACCAGTAACTCGATTTTGTAAATGAAAGAAAATTATAAAATAAGATTCTTTTACTTTAATGTGTTAGAACCGTTCTACGGTAGTCTACAATGGAATCCCTGTTTAAGGGATAAATTATAATCGAAAGTTGTTGAAATATTAATACTTTGTTTGGCTTGAAAATATATAAACTCAGGTTCAACCTCTTTATGTGGCAAAAAGGCACTGTTGCGCCGCATAAAAGCAATTTTCGCTTTATGCATTGCGCCTAGCCGCATAAACGTGTTCACTACTATTATGAGAGGAAAATCACCGCATCAATGACTTTGAACCCGTTTATGCGGCAGGGCTTCTATGCGGCGTCACAGTGCCCTTTTTCGGCTGCGAAGCATCCAAGTCTTATATGATTTTATATAACACACATGATTTACTGCGGCACTACACGATTTATTTTGCGAGTTCCCAATAAAAACACAAGTAAATAAAAAATGTCTCGTACATAATTTTAACACTTTTGGGCACATTTTAAATTTCTCGCATTGTTGCAAAACATTTTTATTTTTCATTTTTGTCAAATGAAAAGAAAGTATTTTCTCATGTCCGTAAACATCTAATGGACTGGACGATTTCAGATCTCGTGTATAGGGGGTAGGTAATCGAGACTAAATATCATGGAACTAGACAATAAAGCTCAGGAAATGATGACGCATAGAATCTTGTTACCTGACCTGTCTGGATCTAAAGGGGCACTGTTTTGTATTGCACAAACACGCAAAATGTGTTGCATTCTCATGATACAAAATGTATATCTGAAACTATCCATCTATTTTTTTGCCTTAAAACTAGAAAACAAGTTCGTTATGAAGAAATGTATATTTTTTATATTTCGCATTAAAGTTTTTGATCAGACCCGTCAAATAAACCGTGATAAGGAAATATTTTACTATTATAATTATACTAAAGTAGCGATTCCCCTTTAACCCAGTAAAATGTTAAGATCAGATTGTAATTTATAACTTCGTGGTGTAACATAGTAATACATTTTTTTTTTTTTTTTACATGCTGTTAAGCAATTTGGTAAAACTCAACAGCTGCCTTTTAAATAACAGTTTTTCATGCCTTTCCATCAAACGTGTGTGCTTTTCATTGGTCAGAAAACTGTTTGTGGTGCTAAGGACAATGCTTCAAATAGACCGAAGGTGCGGAATTCCTGGGTTACATACAAGTTGTTTGAAATTTGTTCAAATTCGCATAATAAATGATAAAGTTATGGAGCGGACAAGAATTTGACCTTCAAGTGTGACCTTGACATTGACGCGGTAGGGACCTTGATGCTGCATGGGACACACTATCAAATGCCGGTGAACATTTGTGTGAAGTTTGATCAAATTAGCATCATAAATGAAAAAGTTATGGAGCGGACACGAATTTAACCTTTGACCTTCAAGTGTCCCGCTACCAACTATTTTGATGTTTGTTGTCCGTTCCACTGTATTAAATAGTAATACGACACATCACGCAGTAACGATATGAATTCACGCGGCTTATATTTAGTTTCATTTTGTTACCGATATAACCTCTGTTAATGCGATATATGTATTTGTGAAAGGTAGTTTTGTTACAAATATAAATGGAAACCAATCGGCCAATGTGCCTGATCTGATTTGACTTTTCCACCAAGTGCGACATTTAGCGTCAAGTGGGGCGACATTTAGCGGCAATCGATTTTTGTGAGACATATAGCGACAACGTTGCGACATTTAGCGGTAGGCGATTGCGACATATAGCGTTGATTGCGACATATAGCGTCAGCGTTGCGACATTTAGCGTTAGTTGCGACATATAGCGGCGTTGCGACATATAGCGTTGCTACACTGTGTTTGTGTCGTTATCTGGATGAAAAGAATTCGAAGATTCATGATCATGGGAATTGTTTTTCTCTGACTGTTTGACGTGACATGTTCGGATCTGTTCTGAAACGATTTGATCATTAGGAGGCTTATTGGTGTCACTTGAGGAGAAGTTTTTCATAGGTTGCTGCGTAAAGGTGGTCACACTTTGTTGAATGTGTGAAGTAGACTGATCAGACTTTTGCATAACTTTTTGACAGGGCGAATGTGCATACATGTAATTGGCATTTGTAGTTCCTGGATTCAAAGTTAAGGGAGGGAACTCAGTGTTTTGTGCAGGGATGAGATTGAGACTTTGTGGCGGAGCAACATTGAAGGTATTGTTTGCATCGATTGTTGGAGGCGGGACACTAAAGTTTTGATTAGTACTGTGACTATCAGCTCCATTTAAGACGGCACTGTAACTAGGCGCTTGGTGAACATATGATGGGATAGGCTCATTACCCGGTAAGTTATTTACACTTGATAAACCGTGTCCATGTATGCTATTGAACTGACTTAGTGTATTGCCATTACTATTTGAGTTTATTTGGACATCCATGGGTATTTGAGGTCGAGTGCTTTGACTTTGCTGCGAGTGGTTGTCATTCGTATTGGTGCCCAGTGTATCCGGATGTTGCAATCTATTTGTTCTCATGTAAATGTTCCATTCTGGGAGTCCATCCTCTATCACTCTACCATCCGATATTAATTTTGCCGGGTAAATTATCTTCACTTTTGAGGTTGGATTTCTGGTTTTAAGCTGTTTTAAACGTGGCCAGAGACGGGATCGGGCCTCTTGTATCTCACGGGGAAAATCATAGTCTACTGAGAATTTCAAACCTTTTAACATGGTGACTTTACTCATTATGAGTTCTACATCTTGAAAGTCTGAAAAATTCACTATTATTGGTCTATTTTGAAACTGTTTGTGTAAAACTCGTTGACCTAGCCTGTGTGCTCTAGCTATAGACACATCCCTTGGGCTTATATCGAGACGATTTTGTAGGAAGTCCGTTATGATCATCGAGCAATTTTCGTCTCTATTTTCTATGAAACCTCTGAAAATCAGATTGTTTCTCCTGGATCTCGCTTCTAAATCAATTGACTTATATGCCAGGGATTTTAGAAATTCAGTTTGTGAATTTGAAATATTAACGATTTGACCCATCTTATCGTTCAGGTTGGCAAGGTTCCGTTGAAAATCTTGCATCCCTCGTCTACAGTTAACTTGTTCACATCTAATGGACCTTAGTTCATCAAACATATATCCAAGCTTATTGTCAACAGAGCTGTGCATAAAGTCAGTTCGTGAAATATCAGGCGTCTGCATATTATTTTCTTTTTCTTGCAGAATTTCATATCTGTTTCTAACACTGACACTAACCCTTGATCAAAATACGTATTCATGATTGCTTGACTCGCGTTGCATAAAAATGTTCACTATGTCTATGTCACAACAACGGTATATTATAATATGATATAATAGATATATTCACTATATCGCTTACTGTATAGGCATTAATCTATTTACCGTATTGTAAAAGTTATAGCTGATATCAACAGATTTTCAAACAAAGAGATATATGTGTTTTCATAAAAGTCACAGTTTGTAGTTTATTTAATCACCTTTGATCCTGTATCAAATATCCTTTATAATAATTATTCCATTTTACACAAATCATAATCCATATTTTGTATAAATAGCACTTTTATTTCACGAATTTGATAAAAATATATCTGATTATATTTCATAAGTATTGACAACCTTATTGTATAATTAAAAAGGGTAAAACGTGCCGTAATTTAGCACAAGAAACACATTGGCTGTAACAAAAGTTATCATAAGAACTCCAGGACATATTTTTGAGTTATCACAAGAACTCCGGGATGTTTGAAAAATCGGGTAAAAATTTGTTAGCCGGGGCTTTATGTTTGCACTGTTGCATTATAATTTGGTAATTATGTATTGCAAGGATGAAGATTTGAAATAAACCGGTCAATACTTGCGAATTGGCAAATAATTTGGAAATTTTACTCAAAACTACCAGTTTTTAAGCAAGAGGCGATGAAAATGGACTATGAATTAGTTCTTGACACATAATACAAAACGTAAGACAAGCTTAATCATTAAAGTTTAATATAGCACCTAAAACTCACTTTTTAAAGATGTAAATTACCATTTTTGGTAACCATTACAAAATATTGCATATCGAGAAGTACAGCATATATATAATCTTCATGAATACTATCTGATTGGTTGATTATGTCGTGTGCTAGTAACCTGTGGCCACGACAGAGTATTTCGTAAGCAAGACTTAATTATCTCGTGGCCACGACTTAGTAACCCGTGGCCACGACAGAGTATCTCGTGCGCAAGACTTAGTTATCTCGTGCGCACGACTAAGTAACCCGTGGCCAAGACAAAATATCACGTGCGCACGACTTAATTATCTCGTGACCACGAATTAGTAACCCGTGACCACGACAGAGTATCTCGTGCGCAAGACTTAATTATCTTATAGTTATATTCCTGGTCAAATTCATCAAAAAAGATTGTCAAATTAACGCCTTATTGTTATCAAATGCATTATTTAACTAGTATTGACAAAGTTTTCCAACTTAGAAACGCTCTCCGTAACATTTCTGACCATTCTAAAAAAATGCATTTTCTTATTTGACTGGGTTAGTCAAATAAGATTTATATTTTGGCGGGAAGCCCTTCGATTATTTCCGTAAATGTTCGGATCTGAGTCACGTGATATGATTTACCAAACCAAAATAATGGCGGACAACACGAAAGGTGTCAATCTCCTACGCAGTGATCTCCCCTTATCAGTACAGTGATCTCTGCCATCACAAACATTGAAATATCCAAATTTGGATATTTATATTTTTTAGCTTTTTAATTTATTTTTCATTATTTTGTGTACTGTTGATAATTTTTTGTTAAAATATAACGGACGTAGGTACAAAAAGTTAAAAATAAAACAGAAAGAGAAAAATGACGTTAGATTTTCTATGTAACGGTCGATATTTACATTTGAATTTCGACGTTACGTCATGTGACGTTCATCATCATGTGACGTCTGTGAAGGCAGTGATTACAATTCTGCCAAGGGAGGTAATCAGTGTGAGGAGTTTGGAAAGGTGTGTCACGTATACGAGAAATAAATTTTGAGATTGGAAAAGGAAAAAGCGAAAAGTGGGAAGAAACTGTGATTTAAATCAATCAAGGATATACTCCGGTAGTGATTCAAAGCGATGAAAAGTTCTAAAAAGGGTAATTAAAACCAAAAGCGACCGTGAAGTTGTTATCTGATTGACAGGTGAGGTGAGGGTGCATAGAAAAACCGGAAAGCACCGGATAGCACCGAAATACCGGAAAGCACTCAAATTTCTCATAAAAACATATGAAAACGTTAATTAATCGGTTTGAAAGTGTTACCAATCGATTTATTAGATTAAAATCTTTCAGAAAAATCATTTTTTAAAATATATATTGATAATTATTACGAATATTTCGGAAAATAGATATATCGAGTGCTTTCCGGTCCTGTTAAGATACATGTACATTACCGGATAGCAATATTGTTTATCAAACTTATACATGAAAACTTTATTTTATTGGTTTGAAAGTGTTACCAATCGATTTATTAGATCAAAACCTTACAGACAAGTCATTTTTATAAAAATATATTGATAATTTTTACGATTATTTAGGAAAATAGATATATCGTGTGCTTTCCGGTCCTGCTAAGGTACATGTACATTACCGGATAGCAATATTGAATATCAAAGTAATACATGAAAAACTTTATTTTATTGGTTTGAAAGTGTAACCAATCGATTTATTAGATCAAAATCTTTCAGACAACATGTTTTTATAAATATATAATGATAATTATTACGAGTATTTAGGAAAAACTGATATATCGAGTGCTTTCCGGTCCTGCTAAGATACATGTACCCGGATAGCAATATTTTTTATCCAATTAATACATGAAAACTTTATTTTATTGGTTTGAAAGTGTTACCAATCTATTTAGTACTGTATATCATGAAGATTTTATAAATATTTTTATGTTTCATTACGCGATTTTCAAAGTTGTTACAAAGTTGTATTGATTGCTTTCCGGTAATGCTAAAATACATATACTTTACCGAATAGCACTCGAATATTTATATAAATCACACTAATCCTTCATATTAATTATGTGAAAGTGTTATAAATTGATTAATTAAGTTGAACTTATTTCAATTAAAAAATATTATGATTAGTTACAATTTTTCAATCTTGCTCATTAGTTCAATGTATCATATTTCTATATTTTATAGGTTGTGTGAAGGACAGAAAGAGGCTGTGTAAAAAGTACCAATAAGTTATTCAAAGCATCGAACCATATTTGTTATTATTATATTTTATATCATGTAAAATAAAGAAAAACTTATAAATTTTCGTTCAGTTGTGTCTTTATTTTTACCATACTATGTGTACCGAAAAGCAATGTGGTCATCAGTGTAGGACAGTAGTTGTTGTATTGTTTATCACACGTGCTAATCCTTGCTGATTAAAGACCTTGTATATTGTAGCACAAAAAGGTGATGATTTAATCCAACACTTTCAAACCAATAAAATAAAGTTTTCATGTATTAATTGGATAAAAAATATTGCTATCCGGTAATGTACATGTATCTTAGCAGGACCGGAAAGCACTCGATATATCAGTTTTCCTAAATACTCGTAATAATTATCATTATATATTTATAAAAACATGTTGTCTGAAAGATTTTGATCTAATAAATCGATTGGTTACACTTTCAAACCAATAAAATAAAGTTTTCATGTATTACTTTGATATTCAATATTGCTATCCGGTAATGTACATGTACCTTAGCAGGACCGGAAAGCACACGATATATCTATTTTCCTAAATAATCGTAAAAATTATCAATATATTTTTATAAAAATGACTTGTCTGTAAGGTTTTGATCTAATAAATCGATTGGTAACACTTTCAAACCAATAAAATAAAGTTTTCATGTATAAGTTTGATAAACAATATTGCTATCCGGTAATGTACATGTATCTTAACAGGACCGGAAAGCACTCGATATATCTATTTTCCGAAATATTCGTAATAATTATCAATATATATTTTAAAAAATGATTTTTCTGAAAGATTTTAATCGAATAAATCGATTGGTAACACTTTCAAACCGATTAATAAACGTTTTCATATGTTTTTATGAGAAATTTGAGTGCTTTCCGGTATTTCGGTGCTATCCGGTGCTTTCCGGTTTTTCCATGCATATAAATTGAAAATGTTAAGTATATGTACCGAATAGCACTCGAATTTTCCCTAAAAAAAACGTACAACCTTCATTGTATTGAATTGAAAACGTTACCAAGAGATTTATTAGGAAGAAATCTCTCAGACATTATTTTTTTATAAATAATATTACTAATAAAAAAAGTTTAAAATAGATATTAAAATAGATATATCGAATGCTTTCCGGTTCTGCACATTCCATTATTGCTTTCCGGTCCTGTGAAGTAATAGTAATACATCACCGAAAAGCACTGGTCCTCTTACCTCAGACAAACAGATGGTATATAAATATTTATAATGTATGTACCTTGTCTAATATATTAATATATTTCTTTGTTGTAGGCTATATGGAAGACAAGAGGATTCAAAATAGCAGAAAGAGAAGAACAATAATAGTTTCAGTGATGTTTTTTTTTTTTTTTTTTACACAGTGCAATGAATAAAAATAAACGAAACTAATTACTAAGAACAAAGTAAACAGATATAAAACAGAACTTAGCAAACATATATACATACATAATTGAAAAATAAGTATGATATTGAAATCAATCAAGCTACACTTCACGCCTCGTTTAATACACGGGCACACGCTGATTGAACGGACACACGCTGATTTAATTATCACATTTAAAGAGGTGTTAATAATACACAACAACTTGATGTATTTAACTGATTGATTATTTGAGGTATTATATATGATATTGAAAAGTCATTTAAACTTATAATTTAATTGTATTTACAATCAGTGATGTTTAAAAAACAAAATCAACAAATATCTATCTCATTATTATTTACATATAAAACTACAAAATATATATACATAGGCAGACCCCTAGATTTTTTTTATGTAATATTAATATCAATGCATATTATATTATGGTAAATCCATTTCAGTTCGAGTATGGGCTAGACTATAGCCTGATGAGCATAAATGACATCTTAAGACACACTAGAACCTACTATTGCGGTCGTGATATAAATTTTATATAATATACATTGATATTGATACTTAATATTTATGTTCAACATATTTTTTCCAACATAAATTTTCAGGCAATGTGAAGAAGAAAAAAATGTTTGCAATGTACGTATGAAAAATTTGCAATTCCAGATAGAAAATATCAATACATAATATATTGTTGTTGTAGTATATAAAGTTCGGTTGGGCTTAAAATGACATTTAAAGACACATCTCGAACTTACTTATGCGGGTAATCAATTAAAATTTTGTCATATGTGTGCATGTAAAGGACAGCAATTTTCTAATTATCTTAATTTAATGTCAATGTGTACAAATTGATTAAATCATCACCTTTTTTGTGCTACAATATACAAGGTCAATCAGCAAGGATTAGCACGTGTGATAAACAATACAACAACTACTGTCCTCCACTGATGTTGCTTTTCGGTACACATAGTATGGTAAAAATAAAGACATAACTGAACGAAAATTTATAAGTTTTTCTTTATTTTACATGATATAAAAATATAATAATAAAAAATATGGTTCGATGCTTTGAATAACTTTTTGGTACTTTTTTACACAGCCTCTTTCTGTCCTTCACACAACCTAAAATATTAGAAATATGGTATGAGCAAGATTGAAAAATCGTGTAACTAATTCATAATATTTTTAATTGAAATAAGTTCAACTTAATTAATCAATTTATAACACTTTCACATAATTAATATGAAGGATTAGTGTGGATTTATATAAATATTCGAGTGCTATTCGGTAAAGTATATGTACTTTAGCATTACCGGAAAGCAATCAATACAACTTTGTAACAACTTTGAAAATCGCGTAATGAAACATAAAATATTTATAAAAACGTCATGATATATAGATCTTCAACTACTAAATAGATTGGTAACACTTTCAAACCAATAAAATAAAGTTTTCATGTATTAATTGGCGTAAACAATATTGCTATCCGGTAATGTACATGTTTCTTAGCAGGACCGGAAAGCACTCGATATATCAGTTTTTCCTAAATACTCGTAATAATTATCATTATATATTTATAAAAACATGTTGTCTGAAAGATTTTGATCTAATAAATCGATTGGTAACACTTTAAACCAATAAAATAAAGTTTTCATGTATTACTTTGATATTCAATATTGCTATCCGGTAATGTACATGTACCTTAGCAGGACCGGAAAGCACACGATATATCTATTTTCCTAAATAATCGTAAAAATTATCAATATATTTTTTATAAAAATGACTTGTCTGTAAGATTTTGATCTAATAAATCGATTTGGTAACACTTTCAAACCAATAAAATAAAGTTTTCATGTATAACTTTGATAAACAATATTGCTATGCGGTAATGTACATGTATCTTAACAGGACCGGAAAGCACTCGATATATCTATTTTCCGAAATATTCGTAATAATTATCAATATATATTTTAGAAAATGATTTTTCTGAAAGATTTTAATCTAATAAATCGATTGGTAACACTTTCAAACCGATTAATTAACGTTTTCATATGTTTTTATGAGAAATTTGAGTGCTTTCCGGTATTTCGGTGCTATCCGGTGCTTTCCGGTTTTTCTATGCACCGCAGTATTCATTAAATAACATAATATTAATCCTTAAATAACATGTATTTGTGTATAATAACATTTTATTTTTAAACAGCCCTTCATTTCTGGCCATTTTACCCATTTTGAAATTGATCAAAACAGTTCAGTTCTGTTGATCACCTAATTTGCATAATATTTCCTCATGTAGTATAGAAGAACCGCCATTTTTACACACTGTCGATATCAAAAAGACAAAGAAAATTCCTTTTCAGTCGTTTAATTCAACAACAAAACAGTTTCAAATGCTATAAAACTAACCAGTGTCATGTCCGTTTCACATGCCACTATATAGTATACTGTTTATATAGCCTCCTATACAAAAGCAACAGGGAATAGGGAAAATCCGCCATGAAAATTCAGCAAGAAAGAACGACCTCAAAGTTCACTTCAAGATGTCTGATTTACGAGTCATGAATGAAAGTCCCATTAAAAATCATCTGTGCACGATCTTATTGCAAAATATATTCATGATTTTCATATTTGAGGTAGATTTTTTGAAGTTGTCGCAACCACTATATTATCAGTATGATACATAGGGTTTGTATAGAGACTATTGCTTCTACATTGAAACACATAGCCAGGCGTTTCACTATGGCGGTCTATGGGAGATCGACGACAAAGAAGACAACTTTTCAGTGCTCGCGATTTCGGTCTAAAAATATGTGATTTACTTTTTTAAATACATAAATGATTTGAAAATGAATGTAAGTTTATCAATATGGTAAAAAATAACTTACACTCTGTTTTAATAACGAATAAATCACAGACGCTCACAACGCAATTTTTCATAAAATTTATAAGCATAAATGGCCGCCCGGCTATCAAAATCTATGCAGCTACCGGCTTGAGAAAAATTAATATTGCATTATGAAAAACATTATAATCAATAAAAGAAAGTCAACAAAGATGAAGAAAAATGATTTTTCTAATGCTCAACGATAACTTATGAACTAACATTTCTTTTTCAAACAAGAAAACAATAATTTTCTTACCTCGGTTAACAGCTAAACTTGATAAGCTTTGCAATGAAGGCCCACGCTACGTTACGAGCTGTATTGCAGAATATGGGGAAATAAGCCATTCTGATTGGTCAGTAGTGTAAATTTTACCGGTGCGCGATCCAATGAAGTTTGAGAATAATAAATGACGTCAATGCATAATAATTAGGAATGCTCACGCAGCTTGCACTCACATGTGATGAAGTCAATAGAGCGCGAAATATCAATTACATGATTTTTTTCAAACTTTTCAGATATTGCTCAGTTCAATAATGTTTTAAATCCACTAATAAGTTTAATATTAAACATGTTGAATATTTTTTTAAATTTTGAATTAATGTGTTTGTAACCTATTCAGATTTTTTAAGAAGGCGGAGCGTATTTGATTATACGCAAACTTGACCTTTGACCCTTTTCGCCATTTTGATTTCTATCCAACGAGAAAAGGAAAGTGAGAAAACTTTAAATCGGAAAACAAGCTCTGATTTTAAGTCCGGCCATCGTGAGGACATCCTGGTATCTAGATCTAATGTGTGAGTACCAAGTCAGCTCTACATCGTAACGTATTTATAGGTTTAATTCCTTCTTGCGCGAGAAACCTATTCATTGTTTTGGTTACCTCCATTTTGAGAAATGTGGGTGGGGAGTAGGTAGTCTTGTGAGTAAAATATTTAGCAACAAAATGTATAATAAAAGTAGGCTTGAATGTCGTGCATTCTTGAAGAATATGTTTTGTACTTTTACAATAATGATTACTAGTAATTGTCACTTTCTTCTGAACGTATATGATGCATTTATGCTGTTTAAGGCTAGATGGTATTTTTTTATTTTCACAGAGTGTCTGTGTCCCATTAGTTCCTCCCCCGTCTGTTTTATCCCCTATTTTGGGGGTGAACTGTGTGCGTTGATGCAGACTGTCACTGTACCTCCAAATTTTATACTGATGATCAATAGATTTATATAGTGTAACTCTAAGATTCATTTATAATTATTTAGAAAAAGCAGATAACCGCATGTTCAATACAAGTGTAAGTCCTGAGTATATCAGACATTATGGGCTTGTAAAGGTTTGTGATGCTTGGCAAGAAGTTGAAATAATTCAACGCACCTTCATATTTATAGGATAAGATACAATTTAATTTTTTAGCTCACCAGAACTGAAGGTTCATGTTGAGCTTTTAGTATCAAAGGGGATACTCTGGCGTCCGTCATACGCCGTCATGCATCAACAATCATCTCTGAAAGTGATAGACAGATTTACCTCAAATTTGGTCTGTAGCATCCATGTGACAGTCACACTTAAATTTGCTCATGAAATTTCAATTGGCCCCTTTTAGGGGTCAACATAGCTAAAATTAGAAAAAAACCTTTGAACATCATCTTCTATTTGATGGATAGTCACCAAACTTTGTCTGTAGCATTCTTAAGTAGTCTTTTATCAAGTTTAAAACATTTAATTTAATTAATATTATGTGTTTTTTTATGTGTAAATTATTGCATATATATCTGATATTAAATTTGTACCTGAACACTTTTGTGACAAACTAGAACATATTTTAAAGCACTTTATTCTCTGTTTAAACAAATGAATGGAGTTGATTAATTTACCTTTATGATAATTACAGGTGTTTATCAATTGATCACAACAATGTAACTTCAGTCTCTTGCAATGAAGGTGTTGATTGGATTAAAATACCTGAAAAAGGTATAGAAACCTTTCTTAACAGAAAAACACATCAACTTCATTTTTAAAGAACAATTTTTATTCAGCATCAAATAAATACACATTCATAGTAAGAGGTGCCCGGTTTAACCAGTATACCGGTAAACCTAGGTCCGAGACATCTGGGGTACGTACCGCGGTACAGACCTGGAAAACCGGTACTTTAAGCTCTAATTTAAAGCCATTACAGATCCATAAAATGTACTAAATGAAATCATTTTCTGTTGTACATGTCAATATTTCTTTGAATTAACTTTTTTGCAAACAACTTTCGCCAACTGTTATCATTCCCCAATAGTTCTTAGCGAAAATTGAATGCTTTATCGATTACCGCATGTAAGCCAGAATTGTCGACTTGCATGATCTCAGTTGAAGAAGCAAAAAAAATGTTGACTTACTTTTACTTGTCCAAAAATCGCTTATTTGATAGGAAAACTAATCGTAAAGATTGATCATTCATTAGGGCATTCCATGCATAAAATTAGGGTGTTACCATTTTAAGTATTTATATAAATAGAGACCAACCAGGCTAGGGATTTTCCTTACGTCACGCACTTACTGCATGCACATGGCAATTAACTTATTATAGAAAGGCGCAGAAACTGGATTAAAAGTAATGTTTGTTCAACTAATGAATATTAATTAAGCAGTAACATGGTCAGCTGTTTTCTATGTGATAATTTTAATTTGCTTTTGGGGTACATGTTTGTTTTGGTTTCTGACACGGATTAAATACTTAGGTCTTGCAATTAGCAACTGGGACTCTGTTATAACCGACAAAAAATATTTGTCATCGGCTAACGTGCATGTGATCTATTATTTCATTAATCAATAAGCAACAAAAACATTTTATTTTTCCATTTTAACTATGCAATTTATATAACAGTTGTTAAATGTTGAAAGAGACCAATATGAAATAAATAAAAAAACAAGAACTGATCCATGACCCAATTAATTGATGATTGTCAACATGCGTAGCATATTTGATGTTTTTGAATTTTGTCGAAAGTACCTGATTGAAAAAAAGTTAAATGATGCTTTGATTAATCTGTATTTTATAGATCTGCTTAAATTTAATATTTGAAATTCTATACCAGCCTACCTTGATACTGATTTTAGGGATAAAAATTTTACCTATAGTGTACAATGAAAATCCATGATATACCGCGGTTTATACCGTGGATTTTAGGAAAAACTCGTGGTATTTTATTTCTGGCGGTACCAAACTTTTACTGAATTATAGCCCTTTATGAACTTGTGACTCTTAATGTTCAGTTGTCATGCATTGTGAATGAAATATTCCTCTTTGTGATTTATTACATTATTCAAGTTCTTGTTTTATGAGTAAGTTGATGAACTGAGCAAACTGGCAGCTCTGTTTTTAGTCCCCTACCGGTTTAACCGGAGGGTACTTTAGGTTTACCCTCCGTCCGTCTGTCCGTCCGTCTGTCTGTCCGTCTGTCAGTCTGTCTGTCAGTCCGTCCGTCCACAAAACTGGATCCCGCGATAACGCAAAAAGTACTGAAAATATTTTTATGAAACTTGATATATGGATAGATGGCAGTATGGAGATTATGCACGTCTTTTTTTTTTCTTTCTATGTTGAAAATTCTGGTTGCTATGGCAACAAATAGTCTGAAAATATGGCAAATTTAACACATAAACTGGATCCAGTGATAACTCAAAAAGTACTGAAAATATTTTTATGAAACTTGAAATATGGGTAGATGGTAGTCTGGAGATTATGCACATCTTTTTCTTTTCTTCCTATGTTGAAAATTCTGGTTGCTATGGCAACAAATAGCCTGAATTTCAAGATTTCTGATTTAAATTTTTCAGCTTTTTCACTATAAGTTCTTTATTTCTTAAGGTGTTTACTTCAAACTTTAAATATAAGTTTCTGGCCATCAACCACATCATATGTGACAAGGTTTACAACACTAGCACAAAAATTATCATTATTACCTCCCTTGAACTTAGAATTTTTATGAAAAAAAATGTTGTCTTTTTTAAATAACTTCTTTATTTCCTAATGTATCTACTTCAAACTTCATATATATGTTTCGTATTATCACTCAACATTTTTGAGAAGGTTAAATACTCTAGCAAGACTATTTCCAGAATTATCCCCCCTTGTACTTAGATTTTTTTTGAGAAATTGGTATTTTTCACTCCAACTTCTTTATTCCTTATAGGATTAACTTTAAAATCCCACATCATAATTATATGTCAAGGTTGTCTAAACATAATTTCCTTACTAGGCAGGGAAACTTAACACATTACTGTGATATAGACAAACTTAGAACGCAAAAGATTTAAGTTCATTCATGTCATTCATCCTCTGGTAAAATTGAATGGCCAATGGTCCATCAAAATGTTGCTGGGGTTCTAACCGGTAGGGGACTTATGGATTGCTTGCAATACTATGATAATTGCTTGTTTTTTTTAGCTGACCTGTCACAAAGTGACATGGTGAGCTTTTGTGATCACTTTTAATCGGGCATCCGTCCGCTCGTTGTCCGTAAACTTTTACTTTAAACAACATCTCCTCATAAATCGCTAAGCCAATTTCATCCAAACTTCGCAGGAATGGTCTTTTGGTGGTCACCTTAAAAATTGTTCAAAGAATTTAATTCCATGCAGAACATGCAGAACTCTGGTTGCCATGGCAACCGAAAGGAAAAAACTTAAAATATCTTCTTTTAAAAAGCCAAAGAGATGGAGCTTAGATATTTGGCATGAAACATCTTCTAGTGAGTGTCTATCAAGTTTGTTCGAATAAAAGCCCGGGGGTCAAAATTTGCCCCACCCCAGGGGGTCATTGCTTTTCCTTATATGTATAAAGTAAAAACTTAAAAAATCTAACTAGTATTTTATAAAAACGAAAGAACTAGAGCTTAGATATTTGGCATGAAACATTGTCTACCAAGTTTGTTCAAATAAAAGCCATGGGGTCAAAATTGGCCCCACCCAGGGGGGTCATTGATTTTCCTTTTATGTATATAGAAAAACTTAAAAAATCTTCTTTTAAAAAACCGAAAGAGCTAGAGCTTAAATATTGGACCAAGTTTGTTCAAATAAAAGCCCTTGGAACTAAATTGACCCGCCCCGGTGGTATAGATTTTCCTTACATCTCTATAGTAAAAACTTAAAAAATCTTTTAAAAATCCATAACCCATAGAGCTAAAGCTTAGATATTAAGCATGAAACCTCATCTAGTGAGTGTCTACCAAATTTTTTCAAATAAAAGCCCCAGTGTTAAATTGGCCTGGCCCCAGGGGTCTGATTTTCCTTATATGTCTATAGTAAAAACTTAATAAATCTTCTTTTAAAAACCCCTAAAGAGCTTGAGCTTAGATATGTATCATGAAACATCTTCTAATGGGTGTCTACGAAGTTGGTTATAAAAAAGCCCCTGGGTTAAAATTGGCCCCGTCCCAGGGGCCTATATACAGGTGAGCGATTTCAGGGCCATCATGGCCCTCTTGTTTAATGACTAAGCCAATGAAAGATTGTCTTATGAGTAAGTCAGTGTTAAAGGACAAATTAAATCAGAGTACTGTTCTGTATATTTTCTAGGTTTGCTATGAATGGGTTCAGTACAGAGGAAGAAACAAGAGGTACTGGACATAACCAAATCTGTTGTTTAATAGACGGGGCTCATCGCTGTTCAAGACCTGCTGGCAACGCAAGCTATAGCAAACGTATCCAAAAGACTGTTCAACAGCGCCGATTACGTCTCATTCGAGACGATAGTGTAGGTTCAATTATGTCAAAAAAGGATTTTCTTTATATTGTTAAAAATTATAGGCATGGCAGGGTTCTCACTAGGACTTTCAAAATAGGAGTCCAGGGACTCCCAAGCCAGAAAAAGTAGGAGTCCCACATCACATAGAAAATATGATGGTGTCAGTCTGTCTAATTGTTACTGACCATTGACCATTATGAGATGATGCTCAGTGTGCAGCAACAAGCTTGTTAATCAAAATCACCTTTAAAGGTTAAATGTTTGAAAGACTACATTTTGTGTCCACCCTGTAACTTAATGTCTATGAATAACTTTGTACATATGATCACAACTATGGTTTAATGTGCGGAGTGCAACATCCAGGTTGCTACCCACTTTGTCAAGGTCACACATACAGGTTAAATGTTAAAAGATTCACATCATGTCTGCTCCATAAATTTTCACTTTTCGGAAGAATTATTAATTACTTGGCATATATGATCCCCACCAACTTGAACCAAGACATGATGTTTGAAAAACATCCAGGTTGCTACCCTAAAGGTCAAGGTGACATATAAGGTCAGATGTTCTAGTGCATGTTTCTGTTACTACACTAAAGTTTTTAAGATAACTTGGCACAATTGGTCACTTTTATGACAGAGCAAAACAACAGGCGACTATCTCCAAGGTCAAGGTCACACTCATAGATAAGATGTTTAAAGGTCCATATTTCATGTCCACTCTATATTAGTAAAGTTTTAAAGTAACTTTGATCAAATGACCACCACCATGACACCATATGCAGAGGGCAAAATCCATGTTGTTACACCCAAGGTCCAAGGACAGATATAGAGGTCAAGTGCTCTGACATGATACAATAATCTTAAAATGTACAGGGCACACAGCCAGTGGTAACTCCCTAATGCAAGGTTAGTCAAAGGTTAAAAAATCCACATTCATGTCCACTACTGTAGGGTATATACTGTATTATATAAATATATGTAGCTGTACTTCAGACTTCCTTGTTTTAATTTTTAATGGAAATTGATAAGAAAACTGTACCTAAATTGATAAGAAAACTGTAACTGAAATTGTGTGGTTTATAAGAAAAGAAACAATTGCACGAAGTAAAGGTTTGATAAAAGGTGATAATATATTTTCTATAATAGCTCACTTTGTAATAATCATAGCTTTTTCTTACCGTCTTTTAAGGTTAATTATGCACAGCAGTGTTGAAATCTAGGTACAACTTCTGGCTCTTGGTACAAAATTTTAAACTTTTATTCCATACTGGCTGTAATTATAAAAAGGTTCCATCTTGAAAGATTTTTAAAGAGGTCACTGTGTTGACATTTGTTTTTGTGTAGAGCCCTTCATCAGCCAGGCTGTCATCATATTTATAAAGTTTGAAGTTTATACTTTACTAGAGATGCTTGCATTTTAAATTGTTAATTTTCCATAATATTGATATACATGAACATTGTATACCAAATTAATGTAACAGGCAAAAGAATTTAATATAATTTTAGATTTATAAAAATGTGTCCTCAGCACAATGTTTGGAAACATGTCTAGTTTACACTGTGACTCGCCTAACCTCTATTTAATACTCAGTTTTCCTATTTCAGGTAAATCACATTTATATTTGTGATTTTCATAAAAACATGATACAAAATGCGAGAATGAAGCGGAAGAGACGTGACAGTGACGATGGCGATGGATCACTCGATGCTGATGAAGACATTCCTGAAGTAAGTAGCACGGAACTCTGTATTATTGACGTACTTAAAATTTCCTGTATGTCTGCATTCAATTTCATTTATGAATTAATTAATTTAATATTTTGTGCAAAGCAAACCAATCTGGACTAATCATGGATTTTTTTAATTAAATGAGGTCAAAGATTTTTAACTTCAACATTTGCATGACCGCACATGACAAATTACTAAGAGTATGTCGGTAATAATGTTGCATCGTTTATACAGAGTTAAGAGTGTACAAAATATAAAAAAAAACATTATTGGAGGCTCAGAGTTATACAACACATATTCTTCACAAGAGTGTACTGTTATGGTTCAATCATGGGTAATGTAAATCTTAATGAACGGGCAAGACTACTATTATGGTAGCTATACTTTAGGCATCTTTTTTAGCTTTGACTTACAAAATGTCTAAATTTCTGAGCAAATCCACAAGGAGCTTTCTTCACCTTGTAGAAATTTTAAAGTAGTAATCAGCTGTAAGGATTTGTAATAAATTATGCAAAGTGAATTTATATAAAATATTTGGTTCGACAAAACATACAGTACCATGTAAATCTAATATTTATCTTCTATTTCTTGTTTCAGATTGACTTTTTCCAAATGCCTGTGAACACATTACGACGTTATAAGAGACACTATAAATTGCCTGCTAGACCAGGCATGAATAAAGCACAACTCTCAGATGTAGGTATTATTTATGATAACTGTCTAAATGATTTGAGCCGCGTCATGACAAAACCAACATAATGCTTTTGCGACAGCATGGATCCAGACCAGCCTGCGCATCCGCGCAGTCTGATCAGGATCCATGCTGTTCGCTTTCAAACCCTATAGCAAGTAGAGAAACTGATAGCGAACAGCATGGATCCTGATCAGACTGCGCAGATGCGCAGGCTGGTCTGGATCCATGCTGGTCGCAAACGCACTATGTTGGTTTTGTCGTGATGCGGCTCATTTACCTATACTGATATCATATAACAAAAATTTAGGAACAATGGCCAAGTGGTTGCAATGTCATACTGACACTAAAATTTAATATTGTTGTATATATCAGACTGGTGTTTCTGTTAGTTTTACCCATGCCGGAAATTTAATCTGGCATGGGGATGCCAGATTAGTTGCGTGCTATACAACAGCATGCATAGGATGATGTAATTTCGCCATTCTGAATGACACTGTAATTCCATGTGCTCTTGTAAAAAAATAGCTCCGGGTGTAATGACATCAATTTCATGAAAATTTTCCCTATTAAGGTAAAGAATTAAAAATTTGATGGTATATGGTAGAATATGCAAGAAAAAATATCTTACATATGTTTGTGGTTCGGATCTGAATATCAGTCCCTTGGGACCCGCCCCCTCGGAACGGACATTCTGATCTGAAACGCACATATTGATATATGACAGATATTATTATTCTGCCTTTCAATCTGTATGACTATAAAGCAAGAAAGTCTGAGTCTTGGTTACAGAGATCGTCGTTTATTAAGACTGACCCGTTCTGTTGAAGTTTGTTTCAATTAATATGAAATTTTATTTATCTGTTTTTCAGACAGTTGCCAGACATTTTAAATCCATCCCAGTTGTTGAAAAGGAGGCGTTAACCTATTTCATTTATATGGCTAAAAACTTTAAAAGCAGATTTGATCAAAAACATAACATGGATGTATCAAACTGAAAACCCAACATAGTGAATCAAACTTTTATACTAGGATTAAAATGGAAAACTATGACAAAAGTATACATGGACTTTAAGAAACAAGTGGAAGAGACAACTGATGTGTTGGATTGCATTGTTACAATTTTTCAATAATAATGATAATGATTCATAGAAAGTGCATTGTTACATAGACAGGTCATATACTTTTAAGACATGGAAGTTAATGAAGAAAATGAAATGCTATTGTACCTGGATGCCAGCAGGAAAAATAAAGTTACTATGATATTAGTATATAATAATGTAAAAGAAACAAGAGAAAATGAAGATAGTCATTCACATCAATTATAACTTGATCATAGATCAGAATTTGATACACAATAAGTGACACAAAAAGACCTGTCATGATAGTTTTCTAGCGACTTGGTGCTGTTCTGTAATGAATAATGCCATATTTTCTGCTAAATACATTTACTGTGTTTCATGCAAACATGTACCTAGGTATAATAATGAGTGGTATGAATGTTAAGAAAAGAATAATTTAGTTGAATATTCATAAACAGCTATTATTAGAATAAGGATTAGATATTATATTAAGGTCTTTATATTGTGTTGTATGTTTAAAATATGAAAACTTTAATATGGAAATTAATTTCATTAGTATGGAGGTAAAAAACTGTAAAAGTTTTATTATGAAATATTTATGATTTTTCAAAATACACCAATAGGATATTAATTGTTATAATAATTAATATTAAAAGAAACTTATGTGAATTTAAGAAATTATAATAACATTCAAGAGTTTTTTGATAATGGTTGGAGAATAGAGGCTTGGGTCCTGAAGTTTTGTTTTTAGAACATCAAGTTACCATTATGGCATATCTTTGAAGTTTTGTTAATTCAAATAAGATTTTAGGGAACTCTAGACACAAACACAAATTGTTAAAGTTTTAAAAGATAAAATTGTAAAATGGATACATAAGAAAATGTGTAGTTTATCCATGTGTAGAACATATTTGTATATGTAATATGTAGTTAAGGTAAGGTAATCAAACAACATGTTATTCCAGTTCCAAGGATTTAGTCTTTACAATCTTTGACTGTTTCATATTTGTGACCACAGATGTGTATAGCTGCACATGAAAGAGGTCAATAATAATTGTAGTAATAGACCTTTAAGGTCTTTAAAAATACATTACACAGAAAAAAAATTTGTAGTAAAAATGGGATGATTATCAATGTGCATTTGCTTTACATTTAAGGTTGATGCATGAATGTGTTTTAGAATTAACTGCAAGTCAGTTTATTCTTTGTGTGATTATTGTTTTAGACTTTCATTTATACATTTTTATCTATCTAAAAATATTTGTAATAAATTCAATATAAGGGTCTCCACTGTGTTTTCTTTTCAACATGGCAGCACTGGATATATTTTTTTTTCGAGATTTTTATACGATCTTACCATTTGATGTAGGTCTTTACCAATAACTTGTGTGCAAAATTTTGTATCTTTCCCATTTCCCAAAATATTCACTTTTATTGTACAAAATGACCTATTTAAATGAAAAATGTTTACTTTTTACTCAAATAAGGCTAAAAATTGCACCTAATACTGATTTCGAAATTCCAATTTAATCCCAAGTGTTTTTATTATCTTTTCATATTTTTCAGTTTTAAGTGCCACAGTTAGAATTTCAAAATATCTCACAAATATCAAACTTAAGAAGATTTAAGATTTTAAGAAAATTAAAAAGATTCAAGAAATGATTTACATGTTATGTGCGATTAACAATCGATTTTGCAGTATTTATCACACCAGTATACTGTGTGACTAATGTAAGGGCTATTTTTGCATACCCTGACCTCTTTTTACTAGGATTGTAAGTGCTAATTGGTACACAAAAATACTTTTTTTATTCACTACACAATATTTTACTTTTAATAACATTTTCAAATGTTTTTATGAAAATAAACATGAATGTGGAGGTAAGCTGCTTTAAGACCTAGAATTAAATGGTATACAGGCTATGGACTATGCAACTGTCTGTAGTAGGTTCAAATCCCTAAAGGGATACTGAATTATTTTCTATGAGGAAGCCATTATGCTCCTTTCCAGTAGGTAAGTGGTTCTACCCAGGTGCCTGCTTGAGTGTTACTTAGTAAATGGAGAGGAAGTTGGGCACTTCCTCAACCAGTAAGTATTTAAAACTCTGCATTTGATTTCAAGTTTGCCAGTGTGACTTCAATTAATACACACAAAAACAAAAAAAGGAAAGAGAATTTACTCAAAATTTTAATATTTGTTTTGGATTGAAATATGTAATGAATACATGTATTAATATTTTTATTTGATATGCTCTGTAGAATACATACCTTAAGATCTGCTAAATTATTGTTCATGTGTAAATCAAATCATGTGTATATATTGTACATAACACAAAGCAATAAAATGTTAAAGCCACCATTTGTTTGTCTTAAAATGATATGTTTTGTGTACTTTCCAAAAATATTTTCATGAAACATTTATGCCGAGATTGCAGACTTAAAAGTCATTTCCCCTCCACCTGCCCATGCAAAAAAATAATGCACAGCAGATGCATATTTGACAACAGTGTTTATGTTTCTATAAACCCACTTACCATTCACTACATCATTTTATCATACGATATTTTTGTAATAACTTAAGAAATTTGATTTTAATTAGTTTGTTGAAAAAATGATTTGAAATATGATAATAATAAACAATGTAAAGAGTACAGTCAAGTACCGTATAATGTACTTAATAGTCTATACATAAATGAAATCAGGGCAGTTTTTTATATACCACATTATTTTACTACTTCCCAATGGCAGGTGATATATTCACAATATATTTGTAGAATCCCTACTGTATTTTTCTAAAACAAAAAAAGCCATAAAAATGAAATTCATTACCTATAATTATACACATTGGCTAATTATGAATAAACTAGGGCTGTCTGTGTCAGAGTGGTTAAGGTTGTTGACTTAAAACCACTTGCCTCTTACTGCTGTGGGTTCGAATCCTGTCCATGTAGCTAATATCAGTGGTTCAACTCAAGTGCCTGTTTGTACCTGAAATAATGCGTGGATGGGCAACTGAGGTCTTCCTCCACCAGTAAAGCTGGAAAGTTGCTGTATGATCTCTACTGTGTTGGTGCAACAATAAACCCAACCCCATGACACTCCTACCCAATATTAACAAAGCAATGTTAAAGCAACTAACAAGTGTGAACAAATGCAGCCCAGCAAAACTAGTTGACACTGTTTGACCTGGCTCTACATGTATATAGCTTCATACTGCTATTTTCTTTTCATTTGATATACCAGTAAATGTTTATTAAAACTAAACAGTTCTGAATTCAAAGCAGGCAAGTTTGTGTTGAAAACTTAATTAATGACATATTTCATGTTGTCAACTGCAGTGCTGTGATAAGGATGTTACATTAGTCTCAATATAACATTTGTGATTCATTAATAATATTATTACATGTAGTTACAGCAGAATTAAATTTTAATGCATTTTCAAGTTTCAGTTTTTATTCAACAAAGGAATGTGAAATATAACAAACTATTGAACAGAAAAGTAAAATAGAATGTTATCATGATCTATAAATAGATTGTACATGTTTGTTTACAAATTTGAAGGTTGAAGATTCACAAGTAAGGGAAGTAACTCAAGTAAGGGAAGTAACTCTAATGGATTTCCTGTTGTAAACATGGCACTTGTACCATTTATATTTATTCTATTGTATCATGTGAAGCCTGCCATGACTGGACTGGTTAATGCTACATCTATGAAATATATCTATCAAAGGAATATTTTAAGATTTCCTAACACTGATAAATGTTATTCAGATGGACATTGGTATTTATTTCAAAATTTCAATGAATGGAGTTTTGCATGTCAACAGATGTTAATTTCCACATTTCCTATTGATAAAGAAAAGAGGAATTATGTGCGTGAAGTTGAAAATGCAGTATTTTCAGTAGTTTATCCAACCCCACTAAAGAATCCAAGACTTGCTGCTGTAAATGATGATGTTTTAACAACTATTCTGAATGTAGATCCTGCTGTAAAAGATAGTAAAGCATTTCTGCAGTTTGTGAGTGGAAACAATGTACTGCCAGGCAGCAAACCTCTAGCACATAGGTATATGATACATAACCTAACTATCATTATACAGGCCGCACAGCTAAATTTGTAAGGCTAGTAATCTCGACATTGTGGGTTCGTCCAGGGCTGACAGAAATTATACTTGGACAATTTTTGGAATTAAGACCTTAAATCAAGACCCATGTATGAGTGCATAATAACATGTATTATAGGCTTAATGAGGGTCCATCCACCCTTTCAGGCACTAAGAGTACAGACGCAGTGTATAATTGTTTAAACAGTCTTTGCAGGCTAATTTTTAAAGAAGAAATCCAGGCATCTTTCTGTATCTTGCACTATCTTCCAAAAATCTAAAATGACGAACACTTCTGGCGCACTCGCCCCTATGGACAAACAGTTTAGAGTATATATAAACTCAAATACAGATATGAGCCTAATTGTATCAGCTTTTAATTTGATATACCTATGTGGTATGGAAGCCAAAGCTATAATGGTTTAAGTGTAAAATTGACAGATTACTTTGAGCTATTGAATTATAACAGCTTTGTGTTAATTCAGCTTTTAAACCCCAAAAAACCAACAGACTTTGTCAGCTTGAGCTCTGTAATTCAATCATACCAGTATAAAGCTACCAGTTGTATTAGATTGTTTGTAAATAATCTATTGACACAATTCAGGGCATACTAACCACAATATTTTGACTAGAAGTCATAATTAACCAGAGTTTTTATCAGTTTTTAATGTTCAATTATGACATCAATTAAGTAAGTCACTTTAAGATAGTATCACTGAGTAATTTACTAGATAAGTATTATAATAACTATTATAATGCTTACATTCTTTATTCACAGTGGCTTCTGCACATTATTATTATTTGGAAATAGAAAGATATTGTTTACTTTTCTTAAAAAAACATAAATGTAGACATCTATGCTATTTACTATATAACTTAAGTCTGAAAAATAAACTTATACATGTACTTGTATATACCGTAGATATGGGGGTCACCAGTTTGGTTATTGGGCTGAACAGTTAGGAGATGGTCGTGCAGTGATGTTGGGCGAGTTTGTTAATCACAATGGTGAGAGATGGGAGCTTCAGTTAAAAGGTTCAGGGCTAACACCATATTCAAGAAGAGGAGATGGAAAAGCAGTGATTCGGTCATCAGTGAGGGAATTCCTGTGCAGTGAAGCAATGTATGCCCTAGGTGGGGTACACTTTTAATTTATTAAAAAAATATTAAGAATGTATATTATTAAAAAAAAATAACACATACATGTAAGTCATTGTTTCATTTTACAGAGGTGTTTATTAAACTATGATTGCAAAATCTCCGAGAGAATAAAAGTAAATTAATATAATCAAGATCATTTAGATCATGATTCCATGTTTAAGGTTAAATACAATGAGATATAAATAATTTGTTTTATAGATCAGATCTGTACTCTGACATGGCATTTTGTAATATAGGCTTCATTTATAAATGTGTAACTGTTATTTTAAATTTTCCAAGTCCCTCTCTATAATATAGGTCTGTACAATGCTTTTTGAATTATTGTATTTGCTCATTAACTCAATCTGGCAAGCTTACATTGCCCTGTAATATAAAATATTCATTTGTAAAAGAATCATGGTGTACTCCTTCTCATCTAAATAATTGAAATATTACGAGGACGTCACATGTATTATATTTTAGGTATTCCTACAAGTCGTGCGGCCAGCATTGTTGTTAGTGATGACCCAGTGACTCGTGATCAGTTTTACAATGGAAATTTTAAGACAGAGCGTGCTGCTGTGGTACTGAGACTTGCCAAATCTTGGTTCAGGATCGGATCTTTAGAAATTCTCACCATCAGCAATGAAATCAGTTTATTACGATCTTTAGTTGATTTCATTATCAAAAATTATTTTCCTAATATTGATTTAAATGATACAGGAAAATATTTGGCATTTTTTCAAGAAGTTGTTGAGCAAACAGCATTTATGATAGCATTATGGCAAAGTGTGGGGTTTACACATGGGGTTTGCAACACAGATAATTTTAGTATACTATCTATTACAATAGATTATGGCCCTTTTGGGTTTGTAGAAGGGTATGACCCAAAGTTTGTTCCTAACACGTCAGATGACGATGGTCGGTATAGTTATGAAAAACAACCAGATGTCGGAAAATTTAATCTTAATAAATTACGGCTTGCTTTATTACCTCTGTTGAATAAAAAACAGGCAAAAGAAGCAGTTATGATTCTAAATGGTTATGCAGACGTATATAAATTCAATTTTATGAAACTATTCTATTCTAAATTAGGCTTTAAAAGTATTACAAGTTTTAATGAAGATGATGAGCAATTTATTGCAATACTTCTTAAAATAATGGAAGACACAAAAGCTGACTTTACTATGACATTCAGAGAGCTCTCTGAAATTTCACTTGAAACTCTCTCAGACCTTATAAAACAAGATAACATTCCAGAAAAATGGTGGGCATTGAATGTTCTAAGTAATCATGACTGGTTTAGTAAGTGGTTAAAAATCTATATTAATAAACTCAAAGAAGAGAATATCAGTGAATCTGCAAGGCAAAATATAATGCTCAAAGTGAATCCTAGGTATATTCTCAGGAATTGGATAGCTCAAACTGCCATAGAGAAAACAGAGCAGAATAAGTTTGATGAATTAAAGTTTGTGTTGGAAGTTTTAAAGAAACCTTATACATACAATGAAAGGGCAGAAGAAAAGGGGTTTGCATCCCCTCCCCCAACCTGGGCCAGAAAACTTAGAGTTAGCTGTTCATCTTGAAACAGCTGGGCAAGTGTTGCAAGTTTACCTTGCCATTAGCTGCCAGTAAGTTTTTATTTTTACAAATGTGTATGGGCGTGTGTATGTGTGAATAAAGTTATAGAATATGTGTATAGTTTGAATTGGCTTATAGGCCCAACATGACTACTGTGATGTTATTTGTATTTATAACACAGTGTTGCTCTAATAAAATTGACTTACTTACTCATGTTATTTATATATACAGTAAAAAATCTTTATGAATCAGGGCCTTGTTAGGTAGCTTCTGCTTCGGCATTGCTTTCTTGGGCATGCACCTATTCCACTCATCCGGTATGTTATTTAACATGAAAGCTAGTTTTTCGTTTTAAATATTTTTCAATGAAAATCTGACATTTATAAACAATAAATCAAAAGATTAATATCTAGCTAGTATTTCATAATCTTTAGCAAATTGATGCATTCGATTTTGAATCACATCTCTTTAGCAGAAAGTTGAATTCAAACATACTGCATGTTATGTAGAACTGATAATCTGTCATTATGCACAGACAGTAGCCAAATTCAGTTTGATGGAATTCCAAAATGATAGCTATGTTTATGAAAATGATGTTGTAAAGAATGGCATTAAAGAGGTCTTTCAGTGTACAATTGATGACCTCATAATGGTGGTGGTTTTTGTACTTTATTCTGCGGATAACAACAGCAAGTCACTATGAATTTACCAGAGCACTGTTCAACAGCCACATCATGGACCTTTCCGGTTTTTGGTAGCGGAACATTTAGCCACACCTTTTCCATTCATTGCGAGGTCAACTGCTCACAAACAGTATCACAAACAACCATGTGTTCTTTTGTGCAAACCAGGTCAACCAGTGACTATGTATTATCTCAATGTAGCAATTGGATAACAAATTAGCCAATTTACATAAAACTGTAAACACTGGAAAGGTTCATTCCTAGGCAGGCTGTCAAGCAGTTTACCAGTACTATTTGCCTTCACTTTTGCAAGAACTGTTATTACTTCTGTATATGCCAGAGCAAATATCAGTTTGAATGACAGTTGAAAAGATTTCATTATCAATCAAAACAAAACTAAACCTCACTGTCTAGGAATCAAGCACAGGTTGCTTGATTCACAGTTTAACACCCTACCAGTTTTGCTAACCAGACGGTGCCTTTACCATTTGAAGTTATTTAAAATCTTGTATATGAAAAAAAATTTGTTTCATTACAACAATCGTACTATGATAATTAACAATTAGTATGCAATGTTACTTTATTTATGTTCTGTCTATTACATGTATTATGAAACTTGTTAAACAATGACCACGATGAAATCTAGTTAAAACCTGGATATTGAAATTATTAAAACAAGTAGTTCTTGTTGAAATTTAGCAAAATCATATTTTAAATGGTTTACATATAAGGGAAAACTTGAAAAGCTTGGCTGTGCTATACATTTGTATTTTTAAAGCATCTATTCTCTTCTTGCTGTTTTTTTTAAGTAGAGGTGGTTTTTGTTCCAGTCATCTCAAATTTGTATATTTCACATAATATTTGATCTATACATAGATTTAATATTAACATGTCATATATTTTTGCTAATAAGAACTCCTTTGCATGTCTTTATACCCGTATTTCTGTAGATGATCCTTACAAGATGTTGCAACTACCTGGTTTTACATTTCTTCTAAGTTAGTAAAATGTACTCGCGTTAAAGGGTACAGTATAAAGACATATTTTTTTACACCTTGGTCCTTTGTAAATATACCAAAGTAAGATGCCTGTATATTTTTGACAACGCAAAAGGTGGGGGTGGGCAATACACACCAGGGTACAAATTAATTCCATCAAAGACAAAAGAGACGTCTACCATTCATGAATGTTTACGAAACTGGTTTTATTTTATTTGCCTAAGAAAATGTTTATTGCAATGAAATCCTTTATTTAAAGTATTTTTGAATAAATATTATGCAAAAAAAACCCCATTATGCCAGTGATTTTTCTCACTTAATTGGGAAGGGGCCTTAGCCTCTTGATTTTGGGTAAAATAATCGCTAAAATTGCTTATTTGGGAAGAAAAAAGCAGGTTTAAGTTCATTTTTTTTTTGGAAAACTGCATGATTTTAAAGAAAATTTCAATTGGAAAGAGGCCCTTTTTCGGAGTCTGTTATTATTTTAAGCAGGAAAATCACTGGATGTCCACACACGCAGAGAATCTACTTATGCTATGCAGCCAATTGTATTTTGTCCCAAATATTTTAGACACATTCACCTTATGTCAATACAGGATGTGTGCTACTGACTTGACAACACTGGTTAAGTCATCATAACTACAGAGCAATTATACGAGTAATCGAAGCCAATTATAAAAGCACAAACAAATCATATATTTTGAATTTTTTAATTTCAATCTATGATTCCATGAGCCTGCATTTGAATTTAAATAGTCTATAATGAATCTGTGTGTCAGAGTTCTCCATATATCTTTTTCCATTTTAGCACTTAATTAAAAGTCAATAAATAAACAAAGTATTGAACTATCCCAACAGAAAGGCAATAGCTCTATATTTCGCTTCCAAAATGGTATTCGTTTTCAACACTAAATACGTTACAGAAATTACAAAGTGATGCTTAGTTTCTCGTTGAGTGCAAGCTGGGTACGTGTGAGATTGGCTAGATATGTTACCATCAACAAATCCTGGAAAATAAAATCAGTTGCAAATTTAAGACAAATCTTAAACAAGATCCCATTATAAATAATGTCTTTGCATTTACCTATAACTAAAAATCAGAATCAGTGATACCATATATCTACAATAACCTTTTCATACATTAATAATGATTCTGTAACATTTCTCCCAATTATAAATAATTAGTAAACAAATCTACTTACGCTGTGGTTATATCTGATGAAACAAAGCCTCAATAGTTTAATATCAAGAACATTTATAGAATAATAATTTACATTTTATTGAAGAAATGTTATGAGGTTACATCCCTGAACCTTTTACTTACTCTTAAATATCTATAATAATAGAACTAATATTAACAAAATATAAAATATTTTTTCTCAGTGATCAATATGAACCAGACATTTAAAGGAAAAGCACTTGTTCATTCAATTTTTCTCTTGTCTCAAATCTGCCCAGTTTAAATGATGTAAACAAGAGGGCCATGATGGCCCTAGATCGCTCACCTGACTTATCAAACTCATCCAAACAATTACCTAGACAAGCATTCTGACCAAGTCTCATGACAGGTGAGTCAAAAAATGTGACCACTACAGTGTTAACAAGGATTATCCATATTTGAGCAGTGCGACCTAGTTTTTTTACCCAGGTGACACATATTCAAAGTTGACCTAGAAATCATCAAAACAAACTTTTAGACCAATTTCCAGGATACTTGGATCAAAACAGTAGCAACTAGAGTGTTAACAAGATTTTTCTATTTTTAGCTCCGGTGACCTAGTTCCACATGCGATTTCGAACTCATCCAAGCAATTACCTAGACAAGCATCCTGACCAAGTTTGATGATAATTGAGTCGAAAATGTGACCACTAGAATGTTAACAAGGTTTTTCCATATTTGGGCGGTGTGACCTAGTTTTTCATCCAAGATGACCCATCAGGGCTTTTTTTCACAGTTTGGGGAAGCAGCCCAGCCCTTAATTTTGGGGAAAAAATACAAGGTATATTTGCAAAAGGGGAAGAAAAAACTTGATGTAAATTCAATTTTTGGGGAAAACTGCATGATTTTAAAGAAATTTTCTTTGGGGAAGCAGCCCTATACCGGCCCCTGTTATAGAAGGTAAAAAGGCCCTGCCCATGTTCGAACTTGACTTAGAAATCATCAAAACAAATTTTCAGACCAATTAACAGAATATTTGGATCACAACAGTAGCCACTAGAGTGTTAACAAGATTTTTCTATTTTAAGCTCCTGTGACCTACTTTTTCATCCGAGATGACCCATGTTCAATTTATTCCCAGCAATGACCTAGACAAGTTTCCTGACCAAGTTTGGTGACAATTGAGTCAAAATTGTGACCACTAGAGTGTTAACAAGGTTTTTCTATTTTTAGCTCCTGTGATCTAGTTTTTCATCCGAGATGACCCATGTTCGAACTCATCCTAGCTATCACCAAAACAAGCATCTTGATCAAGTTTGATGATTGATGCAAAAATGTGACCGCTAGAGTGTTAACAAGGTTTTTCTATTTTTAGCTCCGGTGACCTACTTTTTCATCCGAGATGACCCATGTTTGAACTCATCTCAGCTTTCACCTAGACAAGCATCTTGACCAAGTTTGATGGTGACTGATGCAAAAATGTGACTGCTAGAGTGTTAACAAGGTTTTTCTATTTTTAGCTCCGGTGACCTACTTTTTCATCCGAGATGACCCATGTTCGAACTCATCCGAGCTATCACCTAGACAAGCATCTTGACCAAGTTTGATGATGATTGATGCAAAAATGTGACCGCTAGAGTGTTAACAAGGTTTTTCTATTTTTAGCTCCGGTGACCTACTTTTTAATCCAAGATGACCCATGTTCAAACTCATCCGAGCTATTAACTAGATAAGCATCCTGACCAAGTTTGATGATGATTGATGCAAAAATGTGACCGCTAGAGTGTTAACAAGGTTTTTCTATTTTTAGCTCCGGTGACCTACTTTTTCATCCGAGATGACCCATGTTCGAACTCATCTGAGCTATCACCTAGACAAGCATCATGACCAAGTTTGATGATGATTGATGCAAAAATGTGACCGCTAGCGTGTTAACAAGGTTTTTCTATTTTTAGCTCCGGTGACCTACTTTTTCATCCGAGATGACCCATGTTCGAACTCATCCGAGCTATCACCTAGACAAACATCCTGACCAAGTTTGATGATGATTGAGGCAAAAATGTGACCTCTAGAGTGTTAACAAGGTTTTTCTATTTTTAGCTCTTGTGACCTAGTTTCTCATCCGAGATGACCAATGTTATAACTCATCCAAGCTATCAACTAGATAAGCATCCTGACCAAGTTTGATGATGATTGAGGCAAAAATGTGACTGCTAGAGTGTTAACAACCAAATGTGAACGGACGACGGACAATCATCGATCCTAAAAGCTCACCCTGAGCATGCTCAGGTGAGCTAAAAAATACAGGTACTGGAACAAGAAACATTTACCTTCATATTAGAGTTAAGCATTTCTTCAAAGTCTTCTGGCTCAATCTGAGGGACCTTCATCACTAGATCCATTAAAAATCTACCAATAACATTATCAGCTGGTATTCTATTGGCCTGAAATGTCAGAAAAAAATGCTTATCTATCAATGTACCTAGAAGTACTTTAGAAATTCTTATAGTTAATACTCAAATAGTAAAAGTAAGCAAAGACATTTTATCATGCAAGTTCTTGTTACAATCTTTTACAGTTTTACCTTGTATCATTAGACTAGTTAGTTTAACCATCAAGCTCGATAGCAAGTCATTCACTCTGCTATCACAGCCTAGATTTTTCGATTTCTTGATTAAACAGTAAAATCCACAAAGGGCTTTTCTCAACAGGGAAGTGCATGCTAAGTGCAAATTACATGTTACTGGTATAATGTTATCTTTGTTAAATAAAAAAACAAAATGTTTCTTTCAATGCTGTTTGATAACAGTACATGTATTTCAAAGCAAGGAAGAAATATATAATAGAAGACATAAATGAAACATGCATCTTACTAGTATAATGATATCAGAGTATGTCCTTGAAAGATTCTAACCAAACAACACACTTTTTAAAAGAAATTGTGTCCTAATAAAGTGCAGAATGTTGATTTGTTTGATTGGGATTTATGTCACACCAACACAGGTCATATGGCTATGTTCCAGCTTTACTGGTGGAGGAAGACCTTGGGTGTATTATTTCAGGCACAAACGGGCACCTGAGTAGAACCACCAAGGTTCTGTAAGCTAGCTGGATAGGTTTCACACAGGAAAGAAGAATCCAAAGTCCCTGTTGGGATTCGAGCCCACCGTGGTGAGGGGCAAGTGGTTTGAAGTCAACAACCTTCACCACTTGGCTAAAGATGCCCAAAGTGTAGAATTTAAGCAAATATGTCTTACCAGAACATCTTCAACATATTCCAGAACCATGGCGAGTTTTTGTTGTAACATTCCTGTGGCTCTTTCTACATGTGTCAGATCTTTAACTAGGTTGGCACTTCGTTTAGGATTAAATTTACCACCCTGTATGACATCAACTGTAAAAGTAAACACTTGTTCATTGGTAATATCCTTATTGATAATTGACCAAACCAATAAAAGCAGCAATTTTCATATACATTGTATGTGAAACAAACTATAGTGGTCATCATCTGGAATTCAAAATTTCATGAAATGTTTTTCAACCTTCATCATTTTTTGTTTCTGAAATTGATATTCCAAAAAAAATTGATTATCACTTTCTAACTTAGTTACACTTTATCAGATTTAATAAGTATTGTAAAGTACCAAACAGTTAACAAATCTTTGTAAAAACTATTTATAAATAACAAACAAAATACTTTCATGTAGTACACATAACAGGTTCATCATTTGGCAAATTACCCAAACCATGTTTTGCTTCTGTCACCTTTTGACAATTATTAAAGTTATCAAAAATTTAGTATTTTATATCGAAGTCAATACTATTTGTTTATATATTGCTATTTTAATAGCCTTTCTATAAAAGGAAAATTTCATTTGTTTCTGAGACAAAATGTGCCTATAAGGAAAAAGATTTCCAAGGAATGTTGAAGAGAAATGCATTGAGCAGCAAAGTAATTTTCCCCATGTCATAATTTGGTTTATTGACGCCATGTAACTAGACATGTAAATATTCCCTTTTCATGTTTTGCATATATTTTGTGATAATGCACTTACCTGTCCTGTTTGTTCAATTGAGGAATAAAATGAAACATTTTAGAAATTGTGATAATTTGTGAAATATGACAATTCACAAATCAACTTGTTAGGAACCACTCAACATACATTTACAACTACTGAAGCATTGCAAAAACCTCAATAAAGAAGATAGAAACATTACATAGAAACTAAAATAAAACTAAATAGGTGCAGGCATGTTATGATTTAATTAAAATTAATTTGCATTACATTTGGACCTTTCAAAAGGGAAAATATATTACCTCCAACTTTCTCTGGTTCATAGCTGGTTATTTCTACTTGAACTGGGGCAAACATTGTACCTACAGTCTTCCCTGGAGTGCCAATCTGAGTACTGAAATATACAACCATACCACTGAGATTTTTTTGCCATGACATGACTGGAAATATTGAATTGTTCAGATATTTATACCATTAGATGTAGGACTGGGCCAATAGCTCGAGTTTAATTTTATAGCTAATTCCTTCACCCTATTTTTCCAAAATGTTCAGTTTTATCGTGAATAATGACCCAAAAAATGAATTTGGTAAGAATCACACAAAAAATTGATATTAATTTAATTCCGAGTATATTTTTCATCTTTTTCCGATTTTTCCATTTTACAAGCGTTAAACTTATTCAATGTAAGAATTTCATATTTTGTTTTAAGACTTTCAGACATCAACAGTGCTCAGTGGTCATCCGATTTTTCCATTTTACAAGCGTTAAACTTATTCAATGTAAGAATTTCATATTTTGTTTTAAGACTTTCAGACATCAACAGTGCTCAGTGGTCATCCGATTTTTCCATTTTACAAGCGTTAAACTTATTCAATGTAAGAATTTCATATTTTGTTTTAAGACTTTCAGACATCAACAGTGCTCAGTGGTCATACCACATAGTGTATATCATTATTATAAATTATCACATACAGCATTATGGCCTCAATTCAGAGAAAAAAAATTGCTTCAAATATTTCATTTCTTCAATTCTAACCAAATAAAGTTCATTCTAAGCAACTGTTCCCTACTCTTACGTCTTACCCAATCATTATTTTTTGTAGGATGTAAAGAATTTCTTAACTTTCTGGAAATGTGTCAAAGTTTGTAAAAAGCAAACAACTTTTTATAATGCTAAATTTCAACTGTTTTCATTTCTTCATAATGACATGTATATAATTCTAAATTAATATATTTTCATTTCTTTATAATTTCAGAACTATGGCAATTTTAAGGAAAATGTAAAACCCTGTGTAGATATAATATCAAGTCGAAAGTATATATTAATATGACACCTACCTAACAAAAGCCTTAATGCCCATTTTATTTCCTCTAAGAGTAGTATCTACAGTCAGATGGACAGGGTTTTTAGCTTCCCTAGAGTAATATTCATGGATTAACAGGGAATGTTCTGATACATCAGCACCTGTAGAATACCTGTAAATAATGTTGTAAATCATGTCTCAGTTATCAATGTATGATAGAATAACTACACACTGAAGGAGATAGAGGAAGATAAAAAATTATCATTTTTAAAATATTTAAACAAATATAGATTTCTCCTGTCTATAACAATTATGTATATACGAGGGGTTATCCAAAAATTCGTGGACTTTCTTTGTTGCGTAAAATATATTTTAGATATTAATTTGAAATTCTTACACTGCTTAGAAGAATTAATAACAAATAAACACAGAAAAAAATCATGTGAGTAGCTTCTTACATTACAACAATATTTAATTTTACATAAACACATGCCGGCGACAGCGGCTCACTCCAAAAATTTATTGACGTCAACGTCATAATATTAATGTACAACTTGTGCTTCAACGTTACGCAGTCAATGACGGTTACTGCTTCTCAAAGTAATGTCCATCACTAAATTTCTTATGCCACTTTAACACTAATGATAGTTTAAAATTTCTTTTCTCTGTTCGTCTGCTGATTTTTGTGCCCCCACGTTAGTGGCGGGCATTTAGATTTACCCTTGTCCGTCCGTCCTTCCGTCCGTCCGTTCACTTTTGTGTCGCACGTAACTCAAAAAGTATTTGACATAGAGTCATGAAACTTTACAGGAATGTTGATCAGCATGTGTAATTGTGCCCCTGGGTATTTTGGTCGGGATATTTATAGTATTTTCAGAGTTATTGCCCTTGACTTAGTAAAATTTTGCAATTTTCAACTTGTGTCGCATGTAACTCCAAAAGTATTTGACCTACAGTCATGAAACTTTACAGGAATGTTGATCAGCATGTGTAGTTGTGCACCTGGGTATTTTCGTCTGGATATTTTTAGTATTTTCAGAGTTAATGCCCTTGACTTAGTAAAATTTTGCAATTTTCAACTTGTGTCGCATGTAACTCAAAAAGTATGTGACCTAGAGTCATGAAACTTTACAGGAATGTTGATCAGCATGTGTAGTTGTGCACCTGGGTATTTTCGTGTGCATATTTTTAGTATTTTTAGAGTTATTGCCCTTGACTTAGTAAAATTTGGCAATTTTTAACTTGTGTCGCACATAACTCAAACAGTATTTGACCTAGAGTCATGAAACTTTACAGGAATGTTGATCAGCATGTGTAGTTGTGCACCTGGGTATTTTCATCTGGATATTTTTAGTATTTTCAGAGTTATTGCCCTTGACTTAGTAAAATTTGGCAATTTTCAACATGTGTCGCACATAACTCAAAAAGTATTTGACCTAGATTCATGTAACTTTACAGGAATATTGATCAGCATGTGCAGTTGTGCACCAGGCATTTTCGTCTGGATTTATTTAGTATTTTTAGAGTTATTGCCCTTCACGTAGAAATTTTTTGCAATTTTCAACTTGTGTCGCAAGTTTCTCAAAAAGGATTTGACATACTAAGTCAATAAACCTTATGGGCAGGTTGCACAGCATATTTTAGATTTGCACCTGGGGTTTGGCTTGTGGATTTATCCAGTATTTGTAGAGTTATTTCCCTTGACTTAGTAAAAAGATTGACAGAACAGTGTTGCGGTGGGGGCACCCGTGTCCTATGGACACATTTCTAGTTATCAAATGTTTTTGTAGGTGTCACTTCCAAATTACAACAAAAATTTATAATTGTTTTATGATCGCGCCATTTTCTTATTACCGCGTGTCTGTCGTTTTCCCGTTGTTAACAATAAAGGCGTCTGGCGTTTCTAGTGATATCAACAAAAATAAATGGAAATGATGTCCATTATTTAAGAAATACTTAAATGACATCATGGAAGAAACATGCGATGTTTAGCAGGTTTTCTACGTTCAATTTTTAGTTTTTTAGCAAGAAATATACGATGACTTATTGCGCTTTTCTACCGGGTGCCGTGTATGTGCTTATTTAAAAGCAATATAAAATCATTATTTATTGACACAATTAACTGTTCCTTTCAAAATGTGTTGATAATATTCTACAATGAATGCTGATGAAATTTCATTACAATACACGTTGACGTTCAAGAGATATTTAAAAAGTCCACGAATTTTTGGATAACCCCTTGCACATGTATTTTTTTCCAGCTTAACTGGTGGATCAAGACCTCAGGTGGCCCTTCATCAATGACATGATTTATAAGATGTTTTGATTGAATTTTCAAAGTAAAATTACCAAGGGGAGTGGTGGCCTAGTGGTTAAAGTGTCTGCCTCTCAACCCAAAGATCATGGGTTGGAGTCCTAATCGGGGTCACGACCATGTTTCTTCATATGACACCAGTACTGGTTGGTTCCAGGAAGCGGTCTCAAAAGTGATTAATATAAGTTCCAAGAACTTGTTTCGCAATTGAGATTAAATAAATATGTTAAAACCAAAGTGAAATTAAGTTTAACCAGACTTGAAAATGAAAATGTTTATTAAGTTTTAGTAAAAATCAATATACAGTCATGGTATTAACATAAAATCTGTCGTTTTGAACTAACAATTTTCATTTATATCAAGGTAAATGACAACTGTTTGAAAAATATTTTACCTGAATAAGGATTATAACCAGTAAACTAAATATCTAAAGAGTACATGTACAAGCTTTAAAAGCTTGAAATCTTTGACTCTTAAGTGTAATGTTGTAAGTTAAATGACAAGCAGGCAAAGCAAAGTCCAACTCTAAATCATTCACTGTAACACAGTTCTATCCAATGATAAAACTTATTCTGGTACTTAATTAACTATGAATTTCAAATAGATACTTACCATCCAACAATAACTTCAGATGGATTGACTTTCTTATGAAGTTCAAACATATTTCTTGCATACTCCAGATCTGCTGCAACCTGTAATTTAGATACATATCAATAATCAATTTGTGAAATGGACAAAATTTCACCCAAGACAAGATCCTACCATTGAAAAATGACATAGTGGACGAAAAGCCCACCCCAAAAAGCCCTTACATTAAATCAAAATAAACTTTACAATTTGCAATCAAGCCAAAATAGGACACCACAGTCTTCTATCCAAAATAACACTTCTGGTAGAAGTATGATGTAGAAAATCAGTTAATAAATATTATCATCATTGATAAGAGCTAAAGTAAAGATGATAAACCTAAGTTATTTTTTTAATATCCATTTTGTTAAAAACAACAACTCTGATTACTTATAAACAAAATTGGCCGACAAGATATTTGGAAACACTCAGAACACTTAGATGATAAGTTGGTACAAAATACCTGCATTTACTTATTATCTACAATTGTAGTCAAGGAAAGATCTGGTTTACAAACTGAAATTTTTATGCTTGTTATTAAATCAAAGAGTTTTTCGCATCATATATATCATCTTATTTCATATCATTGCTTTTTTAAACAAGGATAATTTGATTTTCAATATATATGACAACTTCCTACACCTATACTATCACTCTATGTAATGAGATTGAATTTGAAATTTAGACAGCCTTTTTTGAAAAATGGTTTTTACAATATACAAGTTTCGATATTTATTTCTCTCCATAAAATGTAAAAGAATGCTTATTTAAGACTGTGTGATAAACCTACCTCATCCTCAGATTCATTATGTGGTACAGCAAATGCATTAGTTACTTCTACAACACCTTTGTCATGTGTTCCTGTTATGGGATAGAAAAGAACACAATAGAAACACATATAAAAGCCATTGATGAAATACAAAAAAAAACAGCTGAAGTAAATGAGTTTTCAATTCTTTTTTACACATTTTAGACAAATATAATCATGAACTTATTCTAGATTATATCTGTCCTGGAAGAGAGATAAGGGGAATGCAAATGGGCTATTTTAATTTCATGTTAGGGCACTGATTTAATCATTTACCTTGTCTATAATTCTGCTAAATTTAACAAAAATTTGAGCTGTCAAAAGAGTGATAAAATACCCCCACCATCTCTTTGACAAAGGATGTAATCCAAGTCCAATTATCATTAAATTTCAAAGGTGAAAAGTAAAGAAAAATTTAAAGAAAGTCTTTTGGGCAAGAGGAATAAGAGTTATAGAGTGGACCTGAAATTGTTTGATGTTTAACTTTAAAGGTGTGACCTTGATCAGGCACAAGGGTGGCATGGGTCCTTCAAGTTGCCTTGTTGCAGTGAACTGAGCAAAGTTTACGGCGCACCAACACAATTTAGGTCAATTTAAAATCTGCCTTTGTCAGTTCTTGAACTATTACCTACACAATTTTCCATGTACAACAGTTTAAACAATTATACTCAGGGCTCTAGGAACGCTTATTTGAGCACAATTTTATGCATACTTTTTGCAAAAGGACGCTTAAAATATCCAATCGGCAGTCCCTTGTACGCATAAAATTCCAAATCCATGTATCATTGTGTCCTTCTCATATGCAATATACAGCAGCTAATGTGTAAGTTTTAAGGCGGGTTTTACGCTTGTCAAATACAATGCGTCCTCAGCCAATCAGGATGCAAGTTTTTCCAATAATCTAATTGAAGCTGAGGTCGCGTGTTGTTTATGATGTTTTGGCATGCGACAAACACGGCAAAGACAATCAGTGAAAATTGCGGTGTTGATTTTATTGACCGTTTGAAATCACTTGTGCCGATTCTTAATAATTTTCGGGAAATAAACCAACCAGATGACGGTTGTATATATTCGTCAAGATGGCGGTGTTTTTATAGAAATTTCAATTGGGCATAGACATCTTCTTATGGGAGTAAGAGTTGTTACCCTTGTCTATATATTAGTATATAGTGTAATGGGAATGGACTAAAAGTCACTTCTCACTTCCCCTCAGAGCTTGCACATCGCTGAGAAGGCACAGGGCATCGGCAGATTTACAGCTTGTCTGGTAGCAAACACAACTCAACTAAACAGAAGCCCCTTGTAGGCTGTAACAATGAGATCACTACTTCGTCAACAACTGCGGACCAGCTGCAGGTGTCCTGACTAATGCCGAGGGGAGTGGCCCTACAAAGAAGGCTGAGACGACGAGGATGGTGTGCTAGGGTGCATGAGCCCCTAGTACAGATAGACGGCTTGTAAGGCAGGTCTTTTGCTGGCACCAACAGCCCTTTTCAGGGCTACCCTTTCATATTGTCACAGGTAACTGTACATTTAGGTTCTTATTGACCGCCGTACAGTGACCTACTTTTGGCTCAAAATTCATATCTTTGGCTAATACTCCATGGAAATTGCATGGAGGTAAACTATCACCACTTTGTGCTTCAAAATTAACTCTTTAAGGGCATGACTGGTGACATGTCCGGAGTCCGTTCTCGACAGGGAAAGCTGCATTTTGTGCCCTAAAGGGCGGATGGAAACTCATTAAGCATTAACTACATACATACATAGAATTCATTTCTGACTTAGGATAAATGTTTCTACCATCAAGTACATATTTTGTGAACATTCATTGAGCCGTACCCTTTGAATTTGGTAGTCAGACTATTCTCTCCCTTACCAGTTCCTCCCCTGACGTTTCCTCCCTGATGGTTCTCTTCCTATATTAAGCAGACAGTTCCTCCCCATCTTTATTTTCATTAATACATTAATATTGAAGTATTTAGATATTTAATAATTTGGATAAGTTTATTATTAAATTATAATATTAATTGATATAAATTAGAGAACAAAATATTTTATTGGAGTATTTAGATGTTTAATACATCAGGGCTCATCCGGAAGGGCGATTCAGGCGATAACTTCGCCGTGTATATTCCAATTTCGCTCTCCCGATTGATCAAAGAGAAGTCAACATCGCCGATAAAATCTTAATTCCCAAATAGTAATTACTTAGCGATGTAAAGAGCAGAGATTGTATCCGCCCATATGACGACCGCTAATTATCATTATCCAATCAAAGCGTCGCTTTATACTACCCTTCTACCTGTAAGCAAAGCGATAGAACGCCTACTCTAAACAGTAAATAATGAGAGCATCGGCCCGAAACGGTATAATTGTGTGATAGTTTTGCGAGTTTAATACGGGATTTGGCGATAATAATAGATTATCTAAACACGTGCAATCTTCCCTAATTGATATACACGAAGCACTTCGATGGTGGGTTTTTTAACCCGAGTAAGGGCGGTGTGCAATGGATTTTTCACGGCTATCACAAAACTGTTAGTCAATTAAAAATAATCAATTTCATTAATGATCAGCGACAGGATTAAAAACTTCATCATAGTTTTGAATGATTTCAGTCTGTTAACATCAATTTTTACTGTAAAATTGTTATGTCGCTCACGTCATGGCTACAAGGCGAAATGCCGAAACCGAGCAACTTAAGAAAGTTACTGATTCTGATAGTTACACCTACGCGAAAAATTAAGAAAGCCAATTCGCAAAAATCTTGCGATTGGTATGTTTTAGATAGTGGGGGTGTTTGGCTGTAGAAATGCCAAATTTGACACAGTTTACGCATGTGGGCACGACATCCTGGCTAAACTACATATCGACATCCTGGCTAAACTACATATCGGTCGTATATCATGCATGTAACGTATATAACAACAAAATTTGTCAGGAAAGAAGTGTTCTTTTTGTTTCAATATATATATTTGTTGTAATGTCGTAAATATGACGCTCAGATTAAGATTTATCAATATTGTAAATTTTAAAAAGCATTATTTATAAAGATATTACCGAATTTAACATTTCATGAAAATAAAGGGAGGTAATTAGAAATTAATTTTCTACAATTTCTCAGTCAAATTTTTCAATAAGAAATGAATGTATGTAATTTTAGTGATCAAATATGATGTGCACAAATGTTTGCAGTACATATTTTACATATTATTTCCTGTTTGAAAATTGTTTTATAAGCATAATTATATGCATATAAATTTGACTACAACATTTAGGAATTTGAAAGAAATTTCTGTCACCAGAACAGAATAGAACAGATATTACTAATCAATATCCAACGTGACCTCATCTTCTATTAAAAGTGAGGAAAGTAAAAAATATAAAATTGATTATATCAACATATCTTTTTCTTACACATTATTATCAACAAATCTACATGAAAATATATAAACACATATTTAGAGAAAGCTTATAAATAGCTGATCAATAGATATCAAAATTAATTTTTTTATTCATATTTGCAGCTCAAAAACATTTAGATGCCATTGCCAGATCTACTATTAATTAATCTACTATTAATTAATACTACTATTAATTAATCTACTTTTAATCAATAAACTTGAGAAATATTATATGTGATGTTAATTGTGTTTATACTATAATTAAAGGATGTATAGCCATGCATGTTAATGCATACACATTGGGTTGTTTCCATTCTCCCTAATTTTCGCGGGGAAGTCACTTCTCCCTAAAATTTCCCCCCAGGATGAGCCCTGTACATAGGCATGTTTATCATTAATTGATATAGATTAGATAAAAAAAATATTTTTAGCATAGTATATTATTTAGATTTTTTTTATTAGATCTAACGTATACTTTTTAATCAGTTTAATTTACTTGATTAGGATAATCATTCGATATTTATTATTGGGTGAGGTTTTTTGTTTTTTTTTTTTTAATAAATAAGAAAAAAAATTATAAGAAAAAAAAGATTTATAAATTTTAATTGCTAAATTTCATACTTTTGTATAATGAAGAAAGGAGTTCAATACACATGTATGTTAAGTTTGCTGTCAGAGATAATTAAAGTGTTTATTAATTCATTATTCAAGAATCAAGGTGTAATCCAATGATTAAAATAACTGTGAAAAGGTGTTGATAGCGAGCTTGACGAGCTGGCCCGAGCTTTACGGTAATGTGAGTACCTGCTAAGTGATGGTTTTGAAAACTTTTGTCCAAAGTACCGAATTGGACACAACGCAACTTTTCGAATTTAAAGATAACGATAAAAACTGTGGAATTCTGACTGAAAACGGATGTGTAGAGTGGTCACCCGCGCACGTCTATGGGAACCATAATTGGACAGGGAACCAGAATAACGGAAGCTGTGTATTAAATATCGAATGACAGTTTTAAAACGGAAAATGTAAAATGAAAATTGAAGGCGCCATTTTGTTTGAAAAATCTGATAAATAAAAACAATTTTTTGTCGAATTTTGTTGTGAAAACTATCTAGAATGAAAGAAAATGGTCTAACTAAGAAAATGAATCCGAACACCAATATCTTTTATTCAGTCGTTAACGCTGCACAGACGTTTAAAGTATTGTTTACTTGACGTCACAATGTAGTGCCAAACAGCACGTGCAAAACAATCAAATCAAGTACGCTATTTTAATGTCGCAAACGTTTTAAGTTTTACATTTATTTCACTTTTAATAATCTTTATTTCGCTTAAAAAATTATAGAGTGAAATAAAATAAACAAAGTTTTATCAACGTTTTCAAAACTCGTTATTCATTTAACGACAGGGGCGGAGCCATATTTAACACAGTACGCGTGATGTCACACGCACTCGCCACAGCATTTGAAATAAAAATGAGCGATAATTTCATACTATTTAACGTTAAAAGTACATCAAGCTCGCTTTGAGGCTTTGCCTTTTTCATATTAAACAAATATTTTTATTAGTTATTTGGTAATATATATTGTTTCATGTTAATGACTACATGTTCTTTAATCAATTTTGTATAAAAGTAAATGTGAAATGTGATTGCATACCAGTTGTTGCTTATTTATTTTCTATAACATACTTGTTACCACCTTATTCGCTATTTAACAAATAGATGAATATCACTAGACCTTCACATAAATACAGGTGTATGTATATCAATCACTGTCTAATACGGGGAAGTTAAAGGCTTTGGCTTGCCCGGCTATAGACTACACGTGTATATTTAAAAGGAAACCAAATTAAAAAACAATTACAAAAATATATAGAATTCTATACCTATCAGTGAAATTTTCAGTGTCAGTTCTAGTTAGGCACCGCCATTTACAATGTAACTCAACAGTGTTTTTTTTCTTTATATAACTACTACCCTAAAACGGTACTATTCCCAATAGAAAATAGACATTAAAATTCCCAATTTCCAATGTTAAAATTCCCAAAATGGCTGTTCAAAATTTCCACAAGGAAAAGAGATTTCTCTGAAATCATTTAAATCCAACATATCCATATAAATCATCACTCAATAGTTCTACCTGAACAGCGGAAGCTGTTAGCTATCTTTATTCATAATGACTATCTTATTTGTTGCTGAAAAAATGCATAAAAAAAATTCCCAATTTAAGTCAAAATAACACATTTTTTCCCAATCAGTCTGGTACCGGCACCATTCCCAACGTAGAGAAAAAAAACACTGCTGAATGATAAAAGGCGGTGTATTCCGATAACAGAACAAATCTCAACTTTTCGGATTAATAATAATCGTCGAGTGTTCCGAGTGAAAACGGAAGTGGGTACATATAATACCGAATGACTCCTTTAAAACGGAAAACCTTTACCGACTTCCCCGTTCATAGGCTTTGCCTAATTTCATATTAATCTTAACCTTTACAATGAAGGTGAATAAAATAATCTTCAAGAAATATTATTAGATTAAGTCAAAACTAAAATGATAACTAACAAATAAAAATTGGGGGAGAACTGTCTGCATATTTAAAATTTGGGAGAGAACCGTCAGGGGAGGAAACGGTTTGGGAGAGAACCATCAGGGAGAGGAACTGGTAATAGTCTGTCATTCTTGAATTTGATTATTCTCTACATATTTTCACACGCAAATTATAATCGGTAGGTTATTCTAAAATTATGAAATTTTCTCATCATAGAATACCTAGTAATGTTCCTATTACACGCCTTGCATCTTCGTTCCGACGCTCATACGAATCAACAATGGTAAATAACACTACTGGATGAATCCGACACACGAGATTTACAGCCATTTTGGAAGTGAAAGACCGGCTAATGATATGATTGGATAAAATAAAATAAATATTGGAATAAAAATATAAGTTTCTAAATTACTTGATTAATATATTCGTGAAATTAGAGAAAGTCGGGTTGAACTAAAATATTGACTTTGGTTTCTTTAGTAGATCTATATATCGTATTTAGTATTTATTTCATTTTCGACTTCCGGTTTTACTAACTAACAACAACAACAACAACAGCGACAACAACAACAACACATTTTGTTTTTTCTTCAACATGAATTTTTGCCGTATTATTTCTTGACATTTATGTGAGGACGCCGACACAATCTGGTAATAACTGATACTGATACATGAAGCGACGTACAACAGACACTTCACCATCCCATTGACTTAGCAATAGCAGTGCAGACACTTCACCCTTCTTTTTACTGTTTATCCTGGTTGTACTATCTACCGGGAGTGTAAGCCTTATTAGGTCCACCATCATATAATACAAAAAAAATCTAATTTAAAAAAGTTATTTTCTGTAGGAGGTACCATTTCTTTGATGAAAATAACAATCATCCAAAAGAAATTTTAACTAGAGTCAGTGTACCCGGAGTCGTACACTTTTTTAAGTAAAAATAAGAAAATTATCTTATAGTTAAAAATTCTACTTATAATAGATATTATTTTGAAAATTACATCCTTTGCCCATAAAAACTGATTACCGAAACGTTTCTATCTTAAGTAGGTCATACTTCTAGGCGCACTTGATTTTAAGCAACAGGAATGGGCTAAATATGATAAACAGTGGACTCGGTTCCGCACACAAGGCCATTTTTATACTGAAAGGTTATTTTACATTTTAAACATGTTTTATAAATTATTGAACATCTCTAAGTCCAGATAAGTTATATTTCTTTGCAAATTTTTCCGGACTTCAAATAAATTTAATGCACATTCTTACTACAGTATACAAACATTTATTTCCAAGCATAGTAGCACACAGGAAACATGTAACAGCAATTAAAATATACTTTTAACTACTTGTAGGTAGTAAAGACAGACATAAAACATTATTATTGAAGGTTTTTTCATCTGTTTAGTTATGATTTGTTCGATTAAGAGTTTGGTATCATTTTAAACAAAAGAATCAAGGTGAAATGACTTGGCGTTTGGTAGTTGGGAGAAGTTAATTCATGTGCATATATTTCATAACTAACAGCAAATTTGCCATAACAAAAACATACATTTCTTTTCAAATATATATTTTATAATGATCTTAACATTAAAATAGAAATTAGCATGGTTTAGTTGCTGAATAAGTTGTTTTTATGTGTGACCTACACAGCTATGTACATGTATTTACATTTTCGTCTGCACTGTCTAGGGAGAGGCTGGGGTGCAAGATCCCAGATTATATCATATCCTGTTGAAAACATGCCAGTTCAGTGAAACAAAAATGAAAACTAAATAAATTCATTTGATTTTTTTAAGAAAAAATGAAAAATGGGAAAGTGTGCGGGACCGGGTCCTGTGCGGAACCGGGTACACTGACTCTATACATCAAAAAGATAGTTCTGTTAATAACCTCATATGAGTGGCAGCCATTTTTGTTTTTAAGTACTTAATACCAGGAATGACTTTTAAGCAATCAATAAAAAGTTAAAAACATATGTAAATGGTCCATTACTGTTAATGATACTAAAGTTCTATTCAATATTTATCAGTTATCACACAGAAAAAGGGTAATAATTTGATAAGCATTTGCACACACATTCAAAATATCATGATGGGTCCAAATTGTTAGCAATATTACTGGTTTTTATACGTAAAACACATTTATGTGAATAGGGTTATTAAAACTTTGAATTTTCTTCAAAAAATGCTATATTTTGTATGAAATTAATGTGAAAAACACTTGCATACAAAAGAAATTTTTTATGTAAGTATTGTTTGTAATATCTGGACATTCCCGGTACAAAGTACCTCCCGGTATAAAGTACCTTGAGGATAATAAAATTTGATCATTGAGACTCTTACGCCCCCATTGGTTTTGTGTTTCAGGCACAATATGAAAGTAGGCAAAGCCTATAACGGGATATTAGATAAAACATTATTTTATTTTTCGTTCAGTATTTTATGTACTTTTGACCTAAAATGTGATAAAATATCAATATATACTAAAAAAAAAAATTTTCAATGTTATATTAATATGAAATTAGGTGCTACCTATGGCGCGGAAAGCTCTTATGAATTATGATTTAAGCATAACATGTTTAGTGTACATGTTAACCAGATCGTTAATAAGTAAATGCAGGTATTTTGTACCGTAAACAGAAACGAATAAATTGGTGGTGTTCAACTTATCATCGGAAGAGGGACCACTGCGCATGCGTTGGTGTTTGGAAAAACCCGCCGCCATTTTCTGTTAATCTCTAATCACATATGTTGTTTTTAAGTTATTTTTAATGTGCTAATTTATCAAAAAGGATTTAAAAGTAATTTTTTACATTTATTATCGTTTCTTTAGTTCTTATGAATGAAATGAATGTTAATTTTCTGATTTTGTACATCATTCTTTCACCGGAAGTGTTATTAAGCATGGGTCTGCTAGCATTAGTCTGAATTATGTAGACGCTCATTTAAAGCGCTGTGATATCTATATTTAGCTGAAAAGGATTTCAAAATGGCGGCGCCCAGTTAACTAAGGATTTTTTCACAGCTCATTAGGTATAGGATATATAATTTTTTGAAATTTTCATTTACTTTTTATTTGATTTCATTTGAATTGATACGCGTCATACATGTTATCTAAGAGCGCTACAGACCTCGCGGGGCCTTTCAAATGTTTGATCATGTCATTTTGCCTTGTAAACCCTAAAGGGAAATTTCCCTGGGATAAGGGTTTTCTAAGGAGTTTTAAATTTTGTAGAATGTGGCTAGGTTTGTTTTGGGGGTAGTGTCTCGAAGACTTCTTTGCAGATTTTATAAGCATTTTCAGTAATTTTCAACAATAGTTGCTGTGGGCAACGTCCCTGAGACAAAGACTGGTTTATATATACACAGCTGCGATATAAAATATTAGATCATTTATTTGCTTTATTAAGGGAATTTTTCTCTGGAAGAGGGTTTTCTTGGGGGGGGGGGGGGGGGTATTTTATAAAATGGGGCGTTTGTTTTGAGGGAAGTGTATAAATGATTTTTATTGACAATTATATGTGTTTGCTGTGGGCAACGCCTTAATGTATATATATGGCGACATTACATTTACATGTACAATAATTTTCTTTGCATTGTAAAAGGAAGTAAAGTTTTCTAGAAAAAAAGGTTTTCCTAGGGTTGTCAGTTATTTATTAAAAGTGACTTGGTTTGTTTTTGGGGATATGTTTTAATTATATTTTCACTGACTTTATGTGGAAAAAGTGTTTTTGATAAAAAGATACACATTGAAAATATTAATTGTTTTAATGTTTTTACATTAAAACCATATTCATTAACCGTTTGATATATTCTTTACTAAATGAACTGAATTGGATTATCTTTTTTGCATTCATTTGGTTGAAAATTATATATGAAAATTCATTGTAAAATATATTAAAAATCAGATGTGCTCTTTACGAAATGAACTGAATTTGGAACTTATTATATTATTATTATCATCATCTTCATTATTATTAGTGTTATTATTATTATTATTATTATTATAGCAAATCTGTGACTTGGAAGTGATTCAGCAGAAATAATATATAATAAAATGTAGAAAGTTTATGAAAAATGAAGAAACAGTTTTAGGTTAGTATCTTAGTTGAAACATTTATAATTCCAGATCTAGTTTGAGGAATGGATTCTTTGAAATGGCAGCCGGGGCAGGTGCTGAAGATGGAGAAATTAGAGAGGTGTTTACTGGGATCAGATGAGATTCAAGTACCGGAGTGTCTGTTAGAACAAGTAAATATAATTTTCGAAATCATGTCTGCTAGAACAAATAAATGTTATTCTTAGAATAAAGATTCAGCTGTAATGGTATTGAAAAAAAGAAAGAAATTTCTGATTTACACAATAATAAATCATCTACTTTATCCTTTAGATTTGCTAACTAATTTGATAAGGTTTTTATACAAAGTGAGATGTTTGTAAAATATTTGTAGTAATAATGAATACAGAATAAAACTGGTAAGGTAATCAAAGAGTAATATGTATAGCAGATATAAATAAATAATTCCTAAAAAATAAAATTTGATAAAAGAATCAACAATTGTAATTTGACCATCTGCTAGTAGGTGTAAAAGTAAAATAACCGTAACTATACAGTTTACTCAAATTAGTATTTAAGGAGAATTCTTGCCTCTGGTCAAATTTTTACTTATGTTGGTAGTATCAATAACTGTCTTTCTATTTCAGAAACATATATTTCACAGTGTAATGAGTCAGGAAACCTGGAACAAAGTCCTTACTGAATCTCAGAGACAGCATCTCATGGTAGGTTGGCAGCATCTTAGTTTTTAATGCTTGATTATCATGCAGGTTCTTACAAATGAAGTTAATCAAATCTCATCAAGATCCACTTTCTGGAACTTACTTTTGTTTTCTGTATAAGGAAACATGGTTGTGAACCTAGAAGGGCTTGAATTTCACAATACTTGTGTTGAGAATAAGACAATTCAACCACTTAACCGCTGCACCTCTTGAGACATCTTAATAATTATGACACAGCCTATAATCAATGCTTTAATTGATCTTATTGTAATTGGTTTTTGTTCTCTTTTTTCTCTCATTTCTTAAACTTAATACATTTAATATACATGCATTCACACCCAGAGGTGGTAATGTGCTTATATATATTATACTTACAAGATAAAGGTACTGCTTCTTTTTGGATTGAAATATTTCAATATGTAGTGGTCAACCTGCTTTAAAGTTTGGCACAAGTTTACAAAACTCAAGACTATTTTCAAGTTTGATTTCCCTTGTCACTTTATTATTGCACATGTCAACATAGTTTTTTTGCACCACTTTATATTAGAAAGTCTTTTGATTTCAGACATTTTTACCAAAATTTCCAGAGAAAGAAAATGAGGAAAGGAGGGATACTCTGAGGTAATTACAGTTGTGAGAATATTAAATTATATCAAGTCTTACTACTGTAAAATCAGATGTTTATGCGAGGACAAAATTTCACAGAATTAAAATTTGGGATTGCTTAGCAAGGCTATATATTTGCTAGTTGTTACTATGTTACTGTTAAATTGATATATATAATTAAATTAATCATACATAGCAAACATTTATATTTCAGCACATTATGCCTCAGAAATCCTTTTTTTTATTAAATTCTTTAGAAATGTAAAACACATGTTTAATAATGTTGTAATAATGGATTTAGAACATGTAAGATATTTAACAGCTGAAGAAAGTAGTGCTGAATGTGCAGTAATGTGTCGTAAAGGTAGCAAAATGTAAACAAATAGTATTTTGACTTCCATACAAAATACTAATTCATTATAATTATACCAATTGCCAGCAAATCAAAAGATGCAAAGATAGTTCATTTATAAGGCAAATAAGTATTTTTTGTGGAACTTGTAACAAGACACCAAATATTTAACATTTTGAGAAATAAAAATGATAGCATTTCTGATGCATAATGTGCCTTTAATTTGTGACATAAGTGAAATGTAATCCTTTGCGAAAGATTTTAGTTTATAGCATTGTAGTTGTGAAAGGATAGAAAAAATATTTTTTCTGTGTAATAATTTGAATATAGGTTATTAAATATACCTGAAATATTTTTAAAATAAGAAAGAAACCATATTACCAGTAGTTATAGAAAGATTATCAGAAATGAGCATAGGCTTGTATAATTTGTATTTACTTTAGATTTCATGTTTATATTTAATTACAAAGGATATTAAATGTTAATAGTATTGTTATTAAATATAAGTAACTACAATACTTGAATTTATACATGTATATGTAAAATAAGTAAATAGTCGATAATTACAGCAATAGTATCAAATTTATTCAGTATCCTCTGATGTCATCATTTTTTTTTCAGGAAACTTTTTAATGGAGACAACTTTAAATTTGGTAACCCATTACAAAAGTTTCAGTATCATCTTAAAGGTAAGTAAATCAAATCATTAACATGTCAGAATGATTTTCAGGAGTTATTCAGCTGTGAACAAAAAAAAAGACACAAGTTGTTGTATCGTTTTACTACCTAGTGTAATTACCTAAGTTGAATGTTTTTGGGCTATCAGTAGCCTTAATGGTCACTGATTTGAATCTCTGCTGACTCATGAACAGTTTAAGACTGCCAGGGACTTTGGAGTCTTTCATGTGAGGAAGTTGTTCAGACAGCTCAATGAAGGTTGATGGTTCTACTCAGATGCAGTTTTGTAATGTAGTTATTTAGCAGGTTAAGTGCCTCACCATGCCTGAAATTATGCACAGAGTGGAATTTAACATATTCTTTTACCTGTTAAGCTGAAGTGCTCATATGACTGTTGTAATGCGTGTACAGTATGAAGCTGAATCATAACATAAAAATATAATTTAACTATTGATAAACAAGTTTAGATAAATGTTTAAGCATACTTGGTAAGGTATTTCATTTCTTACATATAATAAATGTATTAAGGACTTTACCTGCTTTGAATTTTGTCAGTTATTAACATGAGGTGTTTATAAAGATACACAGGAAAATCACACAAAAATTCAGCATGCCGCAGTCGGGACTTGAACCACGGGTTACTAGATTGCCAATCCTTTATGCTAACCACTACACCACATATGCCATAAAGAACAAAATGCAACAATTTTAGATAGTCTATGCTGTATGGTCATTGAATATAAGTCTGATTCTATTTTTAGATTTGGAAAATCCAATTCAGCCAGTGAATATGATACTACACCCATTGAATATGAATTTATGATTTGTTCTGTTAATTACTGTTTGAACCTATGATATTGCAGCTATTTTAGATCATATTCATAAAATATGATATGTTTATATTACAGATGGAAGCTATTCCCCAGATATTGCTAAATACACTAGTATGATTAGGAGGATGAAGCATCAGGAGTATAGGAACAAACAGAAAAGATATTATCACAATCTGCTCAAAGAAATATTGCTTTCTAGACAGGTTCTTAATTTGCTTATTATCTCAGATTCAATGTTGATTGATATATCCCTACTCTGACCCTTTATTTGAATGACAATAAATTTAACCACAAACATTGACATGCACTCTTTTGATAATAAAGAGGTTGTGGTGAAATTCTTATTGTTTCCACTAATCTGATAATTAGAATTAGACAGGTTAGGGATCTATGCATATATGTTATAAGAAAATTGTGAGCTTGAATCAGTCAGTAGTGTATATTCCATTTTAGTTGTAACTGACATTATTATCATATATGACAATTTAATTGAAAAATAAATCCTAGGGGCTTATTTGATTTTGGTAAGATCTTTAACAATGTTTCCTTACACCACTAATAAGTACAGTAAGCATAGCATATATGTGTAAACACAGGTTCAAATGACAATTGTGTGAACAGTTACATGATTTATATTTCAGTCAAAAAGTAGATAACTAAGTAAGAATCATCATTAATATACAAAATATATAATAGTTAACAAATTTGTCACTGCTGTTAATATCTCAGCTAAAGATAAATCTCTGAGACTTGGGTGATACTTTGTTTGATACATGTACCTTGGCTGAACATCCTCTTTGATCGAATATGTTGAACCAATTTATTATGTGATTTAATATGTTTGTAAAGATTTTCTCTGAATGTTGGTGTAAAAGTGTTATAGTGCTGAAATGATGTAAGGGCACCTGGAATCTTCTTCCACCAGTTATGAAAGCTGTAAACTCTTCTTATTGTCTTTCCTGAGTAGATGTTTCTACAACACATCAAAATAAAAACTCCGAGGAAATATTAAACATTTGATATGCATCATAATGTAACACATTATTTTATGGTTTTATATCATAAATATGATGCTCAAATTGAGATTTTGTAAGTTCCAAAAAGCATTATTTATAAAGATATTACCGAATTTAACATAACATATGAATAAAGGGAGGTAATAAAAAACTTATTTTCTATAAAGTCTAAGTCATTTTTTTCAATAAGAAATTAATGCATATATTTTAATAATTACATTTTATATGTACAAATATTTGCAGTACATATTTTACATATTCTTCGATGTTTGGAAATTGTTTTATAAGCACAATTGTATAAAATTTCACTGAAGTATGGTATACAACCTCAATTACAACATTCAGGATCTTTAAACACTTGATATTAACAGTTTTTAAAATGTTTACAGAGAGTGTTTGATCAGCTGGCAGAGCTACCACCGGATGAACCAATCAAGTTTGAATATGAGCCTCCAAAACAAGTCAAAGAAAATCCAATTAAGCTGAGGGTACAGAGGAAATACAAAAGGTCACTTTAACATTTGAAATATGTATTTTTATTTTTTTTTACACTTGGTGGGGCTATTAAGGGAAAATTTCCTGAGTGTATGATAATTTTTACACAGTAATTATGTAGGGTTTTAACATTTACATGTGTTTTGCTTGCATAACAAAAATCCAAAGTTCTGTTTACAAAACTAGTCTCTGTAACATAGATTATTTATAATGCATCTTAAAAATTCAGTTTTATCAATAAAGAAATTTTATGCTATGCAAGTTTCAAAACTCACTATTTTGATGAAATTTGTTCATATTTAAAGTTATGATGGAAAAATGTGTAAAATAAGCATGCAAAATTTTCTCATTTCAGCTTCATTTTGCATAAGCTTAAGCTTTTATATACATTTTTTTTTTCAAACATATGACAATAGGACATATTTTCCTGAGTAGGCAAAAGATAGTTAGTTGATTTTTGATTAATTGAATATTTGTGTATGTTTTTTTAGGTACTTTGGGAAAAGTGAGGAAGAATCGGAGCAGGCGATAA